>NC_081803.1:1237500-1317500 GCF_963082965.1 Carassius carassius
TCCGCTGGTTCCGCCCAGCCCTGAATTTTCTGTTTCTCCGCTGGTTCCGCCCAGCTCTGAATTTTCTGTGTCCCCGCTGGTTCCGCCCAGCTTTGAATTTTCTGTGTCTCCGCTGGTTCCGCCCAGTTTTGAATTTTCTGTTTCTCCGCTGGTTCCGCCCAGCTCTGAATTTTCTGTTTCTCCGCTGGTTCCGCCCAGCTCTGAATTTCCTGTGTCTCTGCTGGTTCGGCCCAGCCTTGAATTTCCTGTGTCTCCTGTGTTCCCTCCCAGCCTCCCTCTCCCAGCCTCCCTCTCCCACCTCCTCCTAGACCTGCCAGTCCCTCTGCTCCACTTCCGCTGGTTCCGTCAAGCCCTGATCCTCCTGTGTTTCCTCCCATCCTTCCTCTCTCTCCTCCTCCTAGACCAGCCAGTTCCTCGACGTCATCTCTGCTGGTTCCAGTCAGTTCCGCAGCTCACCCTCAGTCTGGGCACGATCGTTCGCCGCTGGACTGCCAGTCTCCAGCTCCGCCTTGGCGTGTTAAGGCCCTGTCTCCGCCTCCAGCCTCCGAGCCCTGGACTCCTCCTTGGTCCTTTGACCCAGCAGCTCCGCCTTGGCTCTTAGCTCCCTCGTCTCCACCGTGGCCTGGCATCCCACCTGCTCCACCGGGCTCCCTCGTCCCTCCGGCTCCACCTTGGTCAGTCGTCAACCATCCACCGCCTCGGGACTCCATTCCTCTGGCTTCACCTCATCACTCCATCGCTACGGCTCTGTCAGGCTGCTCCTTCCCTCTGGTTCCACCGTCATCCTCAGTCACTCCGGCTCCACAGCGGTCTTCCAGGACCCCGCCTCGCCTTGGTCGTCTGAGCCTTCTGCTCCACCTAGGCCCTCCGGATCCTCGACGTCACCCTGGCTCTGCGGCTGTGCTGCTCCATCTTGGGCTCCTCATCCACCAGTGCAGTCTCCACCTGTCGGCCCCCTGGTGTCGTCGGCTCATTCACCACCATGGCTCCTCCCGCCGTCAACTCCACCTTGGATCTCCGTCCTGGCTTGTCTCTGGAGGACCATCTGGCTCCTCCTGCTCCGGGCTCCTCCCTGGCTCCTCCCTCCATCCACTCCGCCCTGGTCCCTACCTCCTTGCTCCCTCTTCACCTGTTCCTTGCCTGCTCCTCGCCCGCCTCCAGAACCCCCACCCTCCCTCCGCTGGTATTCCTCTTGCGGTGCGAGGACGCACCTTTCCGGGAGGGGGCGAACTGTTACATTTATGAACTTTCTGTTCCCTTATTTTGTCACCTTCCTCCTTGTTTTGGTTAATTGATTATTCCCCACCTGTCTCCAGTTCCCTCATTACCTTCTGTGTGTTCAAATACCCGTTCTGTTCAGTTCCTCCTCGTCCGTGATTAAATGTGACTTGTATGTAAATGTGTCTATGTTAATGCTGTGACTTGTATGTTAACCTGAGATTGTATTATATGTGTAGTATACTGTCTGTTTTATCCTTCTATCATCAGTAAACTCATCATTTCATCCCGATCCTCCTCTAGCACTTTGTCTTTCGTTTAGCACTACACCTATTTGTAACATATATATTGAACTATTATAACTTATATTATTAATATGTATTAATTTAATTTATTTGTTTATTTATATAACAGTATTTTAAAAATTATTTTTATAATTGTTATTATTAATATCATTACTGATCAATTTAATATGTCCTTACTGAATAATAGTATTGATTTATAAATATGATATTATCCTATTATTATACAACAATCCAAAAGCATTTTGTTAGGTGCTGTTAGAAAAGTAAGCAAAAACTGTAACTGAAAAAAATGAAAATTGAAAAACTTAATTTTTATTCAAGATATTATATTAAAAATAAACTAAATAAAAATAAACAAATAAAAAAGTTTTCTTTTCAAATCCAAGGCTAATATATTTTACTGGAAAACACAACAAAACAAAATACTGAATGCATTTTTTGACTAAAATGTCAAGGGGCAGAGTAGACTTATTTATGTTTACAGTATACTATCATCAGGACAGCTCTGTCAATTCTACTTTTATAGTTTTAACATTTATCCTTTTAGCGTCTTTTTTGACCTGGGGATTAAGTTAAATTGGGACGGATCACATTAAGGGACATCTACTGTATGAATGAGAATTCAACAGGGGTTTCAAACCATGTTGCAGTGACAACATCAGAGTGTGCATTTTCATCCTGAAAATGACCTACAGAAATTCCCTTAAAAGGTCCATCCCTTTTGAAAGTCAGTGTTTAATTTGTACAGTGCCTGTGTGGTATATTCAAGTACCCCATTTGAGCTTCATAGGCACGATCCTTCTGTTGCTTATAGCATCATGTCAGTAGAACAACATAATGCTCCATGAGTTTTCTACAATCTTGTAGAAGCTTGTTGTCATTCTGAGCTCATTTATGCAATCGTGAACAACGTGAAATCTAACTAGATGCTTTGGGCCTTAAAACAATAGCTTAGTGGATTGTTTATTGCATTTTCTCAGTGACGCAGCATGCCTATTAATGTGCGAGATGTAATGGAATCTGGGGAAAGGTAGAGCCCAACACAAAAGTACAATAAAAAGGGATTATTTTATCTAGGTCTTCCTTCTGGCACCTCATGAAACATAGATGAGTTTTTACCCATAAAAGACTCAATTTCCCTTTGATTTATACAAGGAATAAATTCTCAAAAGGTGAAAAGTCCAAAGGATGCATATTTTATGTGCCTTTGCATGGACTAATGCATTTTAAATAAGCATCCCTAAAATAGAAAAATAAGTGTGGTAGAATAGAGTTAGACATTCACACAAACTCTTTCTTACATTTGATCAGTGATTTGTTTGGGGTTTTCTCAAAGTGTTTACTGTTACAGAAATGACTAGAAAAGTATAAAGTTTAATTGTGGATTTCTGAAATGAATCGAACAAATCACTTTTTTTTTGCAATTTTGACAATTTATCTAAAACATCTTCTGTATTATTTATTACTACTAAATAAAGTTGGCAATTA
The DNA here is from genome assembly GCF_963082965.1 of Carassius carassius. Taxonomy (NCBI): domain Eukaryota; kingdom Metazoa; phylum Chordata; class Actinopteri; order Cypriniformes; family Cyprinidae; genus Carassius; species Carassius carassius. Next base: position 1,240,512 of record NC_081803.1, read on the forward strand.
ATCATCACAATAATAATTCAAACGATTAAGGCTCATTCATATAAAGATAACTACATGTATTACTGTCTAAGTGACCACTCATTTCAATAATGCACGTGCATCCCCTGATAGCACATGAACATCTGAATGACGAACATGCTCATCTGTAATATGTCTATAGGACATTTCCTATCAGATGTCAAATAGACATTTAGAAGATGTCCTTAAGATGTTTAGAGGTGAACCAAGATGAATTGGGGGCCCCAGGCAAAATTAAAAGATGAGGCCCTTCTAAAAGATTCTACTATATATACATACACACACACACACACACACACACACACACAACATACAAAAAGTAGTTAAAACACATATAACATAAATTGTTTATTTTTAAAAACAAATTGCTTATTCTTTAATAAAACATCTTCATCTTTACGGCAGAAGATACAATACTGTACACTACAATTAAACTGTTGTAAAAAAAAAAAAAAAAATGTACCCTTCATGTGAAATTGATTAACTATATGAGGTGGTATAAATATATACATTTTCTGCCCCCATGTCTTGAATTTGTGATAATTTTGAATGTATTTTAATAGACTGAATCATAAGCACTGTAAATGTGCGCGCACTAGAATTCATGTAATGCCTGTACTCTGTGGGTGTTTTGAATTATATATATATATATATTTATTTTTGGGTCGTGAGAATATTTAGCAAAATAGCTCATTTGTCATTGCATGTTATTTAATTATATCATGTTAGGAATAAACTAAACATTTAGAATTTTACCTCAGTGTGTTTCTTCTATGCTCATTTTTTGTTTGTATTCTCTCACAAAGAGACAAACAGTGAGCCTCAACAGCGCGACCTTGACAGTAATACACTATCCATTATCAATCGCCATTTACACTGCATTAGAAGAATCATTCTCGCGTTTCGGTGCCTCGCTGTGTTTTTTTTATTCTTAGTAGTATTATTTATTTATTTATTTTTCACTTAGGCTATGTTTTAATCAGGCTATTTGTCCAGTCGGGCAAGTAAAAATGAAAATATTTTAAACTAGCAAGAAGGTTGATCAGCTGTAGCTCGATCTATAATTATTTATTATTTTTATTATTATTGAGAACATTAAGTAAGCCTGGGTAGTACGACATGTATTCTGCTACTGTGATTCTCTCTGATGAGGAGAAAAAGATGTTTGGTCTGTCCAATGATTGTAAACAGTCATTAGGTCTGTCAGACTTAAGATATTTTATCAGTAATGTGACCAAATATATTAATAAAACATTTTAAGACTTTTTAAGACCTTTTATTAGGAAATAAATGGACTTGGAATAAATGACTTGGTTAGGCAGCTTTTCGGAATTATGGATGGGTCTTAACTGTACTCGGGTACAGATCCAACTGTACCCAACATGGGTAGAGCTGGAACAAAAAAAAGCTTATTGTGTTTATGAGTTAATTGTGGCAAATATGACCTACTTGTGGATGTTAATAATTATTAATATTTTAGTAGACAAGTAGAGGAACTGTCATATGAAAAATCATTTATTTTCTGTACCTGGTTTTGATGTGGTAAAGGAAAAAGCAAAAAGTGTACCAACTGTACCCAGTCTACCTAAATGCAGCCTACAGTATATGAATAACTGCTAAATAGTACCTTTATACACTCTGCTAAGTGCAACCCTAGCTAACCTGATTCCCAGTAACCCTATTGGTAATTGGACTATTAGCCTACCAGTAATTCATCTTGCAAATAATTAAACAAAAATAAGCTGGAATTAACAAAGAAAACATTTGTTTGTCATATAATTATCCTTTAGTAAATCTTATCGCCATCATTTACCACTTACCTCTTTTCCTTCTCTTCTTGCTTATTTTTATTTTTTATTTTTGCCCTTCTGGCTGCCAGAACGATAAGATCTCTTCAAGTTTAAATTAGCAAATGCATGAGTAGCGCTGTACCAGTTTGGCTGAGCATCGCGAGGAAAAAACCAGCACATCCAGCGTAATGCGAGAGGGGTCCCCCTAGGGGGATGCAAAAATATTGCTCTTTGTTATATTAGTAATGACATTTGCGATTTTTCAATGGCCAGCTGTCAGAGGCCGCCTCAAAATGTGGGGCCCCAGGCAATTGGCTGCCTTGCCTGCCGTATTGCTACGCCTCTGGATTTAGAATGTATGTAAAACTGTGTCTGAAAGTTGTCTATGAGATGTTTGTACACAGCAGATGATTTCCCTGAGCGCCATATAAGCCTGAAGCAGGACAAAAAGTAAGGAATTTTTTCATACTATCGCGCTTCGAAACACCAGCAGCATGACATTTAAAGCACAAGTGTTCATATCTGCAATGGTCAATTGTCGCGTGTGTTGTGTCCTGCAGTCCTTTAACAGCGCCAGCATAACGGCCATCCAATTCAACCTGGACTGATATTTTGCATTAGGTTTTAGATTTGACAGATCTGCTGGTTCCCTGCTTAAAACCTATTACCACGGGATCAGGATCAACATTAACATGTTTACAACTGTGCATAGAAACCTGTGCATTATTGACCAACTGCACATTCATTTGTTCTTGCTATTGACTTGCGGTCACGCTGGAAACTGTGTCAGTAGTATTTAGGTTTAAGTCCCCACCGGGATAAAAAAAACATGTACACACACACTCACTCTCACACACAATCAGAATCAGAGTCAGAATCAGAATCAGAATGAATCAGAATCAGAAGGAGCTTTATTGCCAGGTATGTTTACACATACAAGGAATTTGTTTTCATGAAAAAAGCTCCGTGGTGCAACAGAATGACAGCGACAGAACAAAAAACACAGAGTAAAAGAATTTAAAAAAATACAAATAAGTAGGTAAGGAATGACAATATACAAATTGACAATGTATGGCAGGTATATTAGAATGAGCATTTATGTATGTACAGGTATATTATGTGCAAAATTTAAGTGTACACTAAGTATGTGTGTTAGATAAATGTGTATGTGTATATAAATATAAATAGTGTAGTGTGTTCCACAGTTATTATCAACTGTTCATTAGATGGATTGCCTGAGGGAAGAAACTGTTCCTGTGTCTGGTGATTCTGGTGCTCAGTGCTCTGTAGCGTCGACCAGATGGCAACAGTTCAAAGAGGGAGTGTGCTGGATGTGAGGGGTCCAGAGTGATTTTAACAGCCCTTTTGCTCACTCTGGATAAGTACAGTTCTTGAATAGAAGGGAGGGTTGAACCGATGATTCGCTCAGCAGTCCGGACTACCCTCTGTAGTCTTCTGAGGTCAGATTTAGAAGCTGAGCTGAACCAGACAGTTACTGAAGAGGATGGATTCAATGATTGTGGAGTAGAACTGTTTCAGCAGCTCCTGTGGCAGGTTAAACTTCCTCAGCTGGCGAAGGAAGTACAACCTCTGCTGGGCCTTTTTCACAATGGAGTCAATGTGAATGTCCCACTTCAGGTCCTGAGAGATAGTGGTGCCCAGGAACCTGAATGACTCCACTGCAGTCACAGTGACAATAGACAATAATATCAAACTGGATGGAAAAATGGTTCTTTTATAAATAAATCTATTTTGTACCAGCAAAAGGGACTTTGGTATGGCTTGCTTGTGGCAATGGACAAGGTACAATAACAAAGACTATTTGGAATTTGTTGGGAAGAAAAAAAAAAGCCTTTCCGACGTACAATTTATCTGAGCAGGAGATTTATTTCAGTATAAGTGCTGTACATACATGCACAATTTATAATATAAAAACTGTTCTTAGTTCAGTGAGTAGATGGCTCAAGAAAGATCCTCTAGGACTGAGTGTGATTCTTGAACAAGTCATTTGGACTGGACAGAAACGTTGACGTTGACGATGATGTAATCTGAAATAAGTTTCTTAAATAAAATAGAGAACATTGTGAATATGTGCATTTCATTTTCTGTGCAGATGCATTTTAATTAGCCCTCACTTTTCAAAAGTATAAACAACATAATTAAGGAATTGTGCCTCGATTGAACTTCTTTCATATCAGATGTGGTCAGACTGCACAGTCTCAGACGTCTCCATCTTTTGATGCTTACTTTAGTCACTGTCGCTATGGTTACAGGTCAAATAGATTACTTGAATACATACCAGAACATTCTGCCGCTTTTATGATGTAATGGACTAGAAAAGCAGTTTTATTTTATTTTTATTTTTGTTGTGTGTTTGACTAGGACTGAATGGTATGAGTGGCAAGAAAGACAGCAATAAAAGTATAGGTAGTTTTGAATTTACAAAAAACATCTGAATGTACAGCATATGAATACATTTACTAAAATTTTATTAACTTGTGCTAAACTGCAGCATAAATCTTATATGTGGAAAATGTAACGGTATTTCTGAGCATGTACTTTTTATTAGCATGGCTCTTTCCATCTACAAGGTTTGAGTCGTCTCAAATGGCAGACTTGGTGAAAAACGTCATGTCAAAAAAATCACAGTATTTTTGAACGTGTTCTTCTCTGATTTTTCTTTGCATCCTTCCATCCACATGTTTGAGCCGCTATAATGGTAAACATATATTTGTATTAGCTTGTGTAAAAAATGCAGCATGAATCTTATATTCTAGAAAGCCACTGTATTTCTGATCATGTTTTTCTCTGCTTCTTTCTTTCCATGATTCTTTCCAGCTACATGCCATGGTTTGAGTCAACACAATGGTGAATATGGTAAGACAGATTGCTTGACAGTAATAAAGGGAAAATAAAATCTGAATTTCAACACATTTGAAATTGAATAAAAAATAAATAAAAATAAAAAACGGAAAAATACAGCATACTTTTTTTTCATTCTGGAAATTCGCTGTATTTTCTTCTCATGTTCTTCTGTTTCTTACCTTGCATGACTCCTTCTTGTCTGCATGCCGTCATAATTTCGTTGTACTGACAGATAAGAAATGTCATTGGTCACAAATGGTAAGAAATGTCATGTGACAATTTTAAAATCCTGTATTAGCATGTGTTGAAGTGCAGCAGGAATCACTGAACATGTTCTTCTATTTAACTGCTTTATTAACATATTTTAATAAACAGTTTTATATTTCTCAATCATTTATAAAGCTTGTACCTTTGTCTTTTTGTTTGATTTCCTATTTTATTATTTATTTGTTTGTTTGATTGTTTGTTTGTTTGTTTGTTTGTTTGTTTGTTTGTTTGTTTGTTTGTTTGTTTGTTTGTTTGATTGTTTAAAAAAGAAAGTTTGTAATGGTTCACTTTGTACAGTAGCTGGTTGGTTTAGTTCATGAACTCTATTCACGGGTGTCAGTGATGAACAGTGTTATTGACAAAACAAAACAAACAAACAAAAAATGTGCTCTAAACATTATGTCATCTCATAATATCTCATTTTGTTTTTGTACTGTTTATTATTTCATCCTAATTTTTAAGTATTACTTGTTTGATAAAGCTCCTCAGAGAAAGAGTTGAATCCCTTTAATGTTTTCATCATTCCTCTGTGTAGCTCTTTTCTTTTCAAACTCTTGCAGTGGGAATTCTCACTGTCGAGTTCACACTCAAGTGGCTTTTGTGATTATCTGCCTCCTTCCTCTTAACAAACGTCCTTCTTTTCTCCTTGCCAGTTCTGCTTTTCTCTGCTCCCCCAAAGGATGCTGGGTAGGAGAGTGAGGCAGCAGGGTTTGGAACTAATGACCTGATGAAGAAGAGGATACTAGATGAAGGTTCACCTCCTCTTGGGGAAGGTGTAACGATACTGACGTACGTTACCACACAATCAGTGTTTTCAGCCCTCTCTGACAGACACATGACAGAAAAGAAGAAAAGAAAAAGAAATAGCATATACTGTTATAACATTTTATACTATTATAATATTGCAGATTTTAATGGAAACATTAAAGGAATTGTTCGCCCCCCAAAAATGAAAACTTGCTCAATATTTCCACACCCTCAGACCATCCAAGATGTAGATGAGTTTGAATACATCTTAACCTGCTTAACTTTAAATCATTTAGTGTTATTCAATCCAAATAATTCCTGACAAAAGCATTCCTTTTTTTAGGTTTATGGCCCGGTCTTCAAGAATCAGTGGTTTTCATTCTTGGTAAGTCACTGCCGTCTAAAATGCTGCATGTTTGCTTTTGTATTCAGTGGACTGGCTGAAGCGTAACTCATGTCAGCACTTTGCTGGACTCGTAACATGAGCATGAGCAGAGAGACTCACTCTGCCTGCGCTGGTTTGTCCAAGAAGCCGTGTACTTCCTGTTGTGGTGCATTTATCATCTTCAGCTGAGTAAAATTTACAGATGTGTCCCCTCCATAACCCATCCCTGACCTTCACTGTAGCATGATTTCAAAAACTGGCATTGGAGACACCACTGGTGACACATTGGGGAACACTGAGTGCAGATAGAATCATAGCAAACATGATTAAAAAATGCATCTGCAAGCCAGCTGCCCTTCCATTAGAACATATGGATGAGAGTCCTGGCTAATAACAGCCGTGGCTACACAAAGGAAGCCATCTGCCTGTCTCATAAGGGGATCAAATATACATCTCCAGCCAGGGCAATATCAGTGCCTGTGCAGGCCGACACCTGGGGTTTGGACCCAATGTCTGCTGGTGCACACACAAACTCTGCAAGGTACAGGCTGTTTGTGCAATGGTGAACCAGATAGTCATGTAAATGATTTTAATTATCGTAATAGGTGCTTGTAATGCTGGAATGTGTCTTGGGTCTTAGAGGGAATATATTTCATTTTTTATCCTGAAAAAAAAAATATTTTGGAAAATTTGTGGAATTATATGTATATATATATATATATATATATATATATATGTATATATATATATATATATATTCTCATTTCGGTCCCACTTTATATTAGGTGGCCTTAACTACGATGTACTTACATAAAAAAACACTTTTGCTGCTATTGAGGTGGGATAGGGGCAGAGGTGGAAAGAGTACAAAAATATTCTACTCAAGTAAAAGTACCATTACATTAATGAAATTTTACTTAAGTACAAGTAAAAGTACCAGTCTAAAAATCTACTCAAGTAAAAGTAAAAAGTAGCTCATTTAAAATTTACTCAGAGTAAAAATTACTTAGTTACATTTTAACAGTGGGAGGGAGTCAAAAATGGGACAGGCCAAGGGTGTCAAACTCAGTTCCTGGAGGGCCACAGTCCTGCACAGTTTAGATAAAACCCTAATTAAACACACCTGATCCAGCTAATCTAATCATTTAGGTTTATTTGAAAACTACATGATATGTGTGCTGGAGCAGGGTTAGAACTAAACTCTGCAGGGCTACGACCCTCCAGGAACTGAGTTTGACAGCCCTGGGATAGGCCTATTAATCTCAAACTAGTTGTTTTTAATTAAAGGAATCAGTTATTTAGAATAATAAAACATTTGGGCTGTTATCTGGCAAATCAGTATCAACAAACTCATCTTTTAATGCAGAGGAAATGCAGAAGATTCATTGGAAGTGGCATTTAGATGTATTACACTGTTTAGTGCAGGACAAGAAATCATTTAACCTGCAGTTACAAATGCATGAATAATGTTTTGATATACAAGACATAAAATGTTGAATACTCATTTGAAATGATAAGAAATTAATTATTTAAAAAAATCAAAAGATACTTTAAATGTGAAATTAAAATGGCCAGTATGTGTCAGCAAGTCACTGTTAATAATTGAGTCATTGCGATTGAACCGAATCATTTAAACGGTTGATTCATTCAGGAACGAAACACTGTCACGTTGCTCAGAGACGCAAAACTGTGCTTTGGTGGCTGTGTTTGGAATTATTTTCTGTTGTAGAAATAGAGCTAAAAAAGGCAATATGGTGTCTAAAACGCAAGTCTCTTAATTAACTTGTTTACTGAACTGTTATATATATGTATGTATATATTCATGATGATTTTTGGAGGAAAAGATGGCATTCTTTGTGTGATTTTGATTTAATATATGAAATTAAATAAATATGTGAATTTTCTGCCCCTATATCTTCAATTTTGTGATCATTCTAAATGCATTTTAGGAGACTGAATCACACAGTGAAAGAACGCACTATAAATGCGCGCGCACATCATTAAAACAAAAAATATGATATTATCGCAGACGATATATATAGCACACTCCTCACCACTGTCTTTTTGGCTAATTTGTGCAAAACCTCTTGCTAAAATGTCAAAGCTTCATTTTAACCACCAATGCAACGATGCAATTATTTAGCGTACCTCTACATTCTTGCGAAGGTTGATGTCTTGTCGAGATTTTATAAACTGCTAGTTTGGTCTTCCTAGTCAAGTACAGCTTACACTGCATAATAGAGCATACATATGGCCAGGGGTTCACTTCATTTCCTTCGATTTCAACTTCAGAATATGACGGGGTTTCGTTTTCAGCGATGTCTGCACCACTAACGCCTGTTTTGTCCGTCTGCATCTTTCTCGTGATTGTAGCGCCAGTTTGCCCTCCTGCCCATTATTTACTGACGTAGTTTCCAGGGAGCGATTTTTTTTATTTTATTTTATTTTTTTTACTCAGTAATTAATGTGTTTTAAAATGTAGCGAAGTACAATACTTCCCCCCCCCCCCGCCCGTATTAATTATTTAATTATATAATATTATCTGTTTTATTTTAGGAAATTATAAAAAAAAATACATATTATCTACTTCTAAATACTTATTATTTAAAAGTTTACGTCATTTTAAAGCATACACATTTTTAAGCTTTAGTCATTTTACTTTCAATGAAGCTACTTTTAATTCAGTTAGGAAAATGTCAGTATACACACATTTTTATGCAGTATACTTTTTTTTATTTTTTTATTTTTTTACATTTGCACCAATGTTTTTTTTTAATTTAATATTTCTATTTTATTTTATTTTATTTCAGCTTTGAATTCTAATATTTATTTATTTATTGATTAACTTACTCTTAGTTTAGTTTACAATAACAGAACTGATTAACCAAATTGTAATATTTACTTAAAATCTAATAAATGTATTTACAATCTAATAATAAGATTAAAAAACATTTCAGGGAACAGGATTTAGTTCAATAAATGTATTCAACTGTTATCAATAATTTGTTTAAAAAGTATTAAAAATGGAGTAAAAGTGTTTACATTTGTCCCTGCCATGCTGTAGAAAGACTCTAGATGATGTTATAAATATGTCATAATTTTCAAAAATCATGAGAAAACCACAGAAATGGTATCGCATGCAAAATTTTAGAATCAGCTAAATATTATGTTTAGCTAACATATCTATGATTTCATATGATATCATATGATTTCACTTAAAAGTACATTGGATTTGTGCCTTTTTTGCTTTATGAAAAGTATTGAGAGATGTTTCTACATTAATCATGGAATGAGGCATACCATTTTATTCACGCCTTTCACACATTTGATGTACACAGCTTTGCTATGAGTCTAATACTGTTCTGTTTACTCTTACCCTATGGCCTCTCTCATTACTATTGCTGTGCCTCCTTACCAGAGTATATTTGAAGAAACGTAAAACTCTTGTTTTAACCGTTTAGAGATGCAGCCATGTTGAGTGTTCATATGTGTGTGTGTGTGTGTGCGTGTGTATCATTGGTATTCAAGCTGTCGCCGGTTGACTGAGCAGGTGGGGAATGACCATCTGTAAATGAGATGTTTCGCTCACAACAATGAAAAGATTGATGCAATTAATTTTTCATTATGTGCCTTCACCATGGATCCTAATCATTTAGATATAAATGGTGGATGTGAGGAGCAGGAAAGTGGCATTTGTAACAGTGTGTTCAGACAGCTCCAGTGGGAACTTTTAAAAGGATTTATTATTTTTTGCTTTCATCTGGGCCCTGCGATGAAGCCCTGTGTCCCAATCAAAAGCTACTAGTGCAACTAGTGTGTTTTTCAATAAAGAAGACTTTCGGGTGTGAATAACATTCATATTACTTCTCTGGTCGTTTTTCTGAAAAATGCATTATTTACAAGAAGTAAAGAAGTCAGACCTTTCCCAAAGGAGCGGTGAGTCTAAAGAATATATATATATATTTTTTTGGCAAACTGCAAAGGTCAAAATAAGTTTATTGCATCAGCTTAAACTTTTGACAAACCGAATAAGCAATCTGCCAGACCGAGTTCTGGAGGAAAGCATATGATATTCATTTGCAGAAGTGCCCTATAGGTGGCCCTCAAGAGACAGTGCTCCGGAAGAAATGCCTGAGGAAATATAAGTGGAAGAAAATACGGCAGAAATCTGCAGAAAACATCTTCATTATTTGTTGCCTGTTTACACCAATTACTGTAACAAATGATGGGAATAGGAATAGTTTGCTACAAAATTTTGTAATTTGTAATTTTGTAATTTACTCACTCTGATGTTGTTCCAAACCCTGATGACTTATTTTCTTCTGTTACACATAAAAGGAGAAGTTGTGCTTAACGTTTGAGCTTCTGTTTTCCATATGAAAAAAAAAGAAAAGAATAGATCCTGTTAGGCTCTGCAAAAATGCACCTTAAAAGAAAAGTGGTCAATGCATATCCTACATGAAATGTATGAAGCTATAACTTTCTAAATGCATCTTATTGGTCCTTTTGTCAACAAATCATCAATGTGCATGTTTTATTTATTAATAATAATAATAATAATAATAAAAATTATAATAATAAATGTATGGTTCAAATTGTCATTTTTATTTAATGCCAAAAATCATTAGGATATTACATAAAGATCATGTTCCATTTCCTACAGTATATATTAACAAATGTATTATCATTAGTAATATGCATTGCAAAGGACAACTTTAAAGGCAATTTTCTCAATATTTCAATGTTTTTGTTTTTTGGTTGGTATCATAAAGCTATGATAAAATGCCCTTTTGTAACTTTTATTTTTAAGAGAGTAGAGTGTAAGTTTTCTGAAACCATTCATAGCTTTTGAGCAGACTGAAATGTTTCCGTTTTCCTAATTCAAGTATAATATGTGTTAGTTAGGCAAGAACTAAGGGTGACATTTAAATGGATGTGGTCTGCTGTGAATTGTGGGTAATAAGATACAGTGCAGATGCCCTAGACTAGAGCAACAGATCAGCAGCATGTCTAAATCCACAGCCATTTGCATCTTGAGTGTAAATCTCACTATGGTGTGGTCGTAACTCATGAATGCAGAGCAAGTGTGAAAATGCTTGTTTGTGTCAATTAGACTGCTGACATTATGAATTTGGACTAAAGTGATAATTATAAATTATAAAGGAGTTGAAGGAAAATAAATAAACACATAAATAGACAAAGGCTAATTAGAAGAAAGCAGTACAAGATTCATTTTATATACATACAGTATATGAATGCAAAAAATGATAACTTCCCATTTTAGACATTTAAAAAATAACAGGTTATTTAATAAAACATAAATATAATTCAAATCATTGTTGGCATTTAAAACACAATAGTAAGAGATGTACAGAACAATCTGAGCGTATTACAGATGAATAATTAATAAAAATAGAAAAAGTAGAAAACCTAGAGCAGAGTCTTGTGGAACACCCACAAATTCAAACTGATGTCTACGTTTTGAGAGGTGATCATGCTAACAAGGACACTAAAGACCGTAATCATTAACATTGCTGGAGCACCTCTTGAGATTGGGGTTAACTCGCGCAGCTCTTACTGGCTGGCCTCCGTTACGTGTTGTTCCAAACCCTTATGATTTACATTCTTTCTGAAACACAAAGGGGGGAAATGTACTGATTGCTTTTTTCCATGGAATTAGTCCTCCATGGGGGCTGATACTTCAAAAAGAATGCCAAAGCATCATAAATATTTCACATAAGTAGTCCATTTTATTTGTGCAAAAGCACAAAAAAGATTCGTTGGAATTATAATTCCATATTATTTAACAATATTATATAACAATAATAACTAATAATGAATATAAGCGCACATAGTCTTAATGTTATATATTGGAATATATGATATTTCAGTTTGAATTTAGGATAACATGAATTCAGTTAATGCAATAATCAATTAATTTATTTATTTTTAATTCAGTTTTATAATGAATAAAATAGTGGTATAACTAAGTCAAGTCAAGTTACCTTTATTTATATACCACTTTAAACAAAAAGATTGTGTCAAAGCAACTGAACAGCATTAATTGGTAAAACAGTGTCAATAAAGCAAAATGACCTTTAAAGGCAGTTCATCATTGACTTCAGTGATGTCATCGTTCATCTCAGTTCAGTTTAAATAGTATCTGTGCAATCATTTGCAATCAAATCAACTATATCACTGTAAATGAAGTGTCCCCAAATAAGCAAGCCAGAGGCAACAGAGGTAAGGAACCAAAACTCCATCGGTGACAGAATGGAGAAAAAACCTTGGGAGAGACCAGGCTCAGTTGGGGGGCCAGTTCTCCTCTGACCAGACGAAACCAGCAGTTCAATTCCAGGCTGTAGCAAAGTCAAATTGTGCAGAAGAATCATCTGTTTCCTGTGGTCTTGTCCCGTTGGTCGTCTGAGACAAGGTCTTTACAGGGGATCTGTATCTGGGGCTCTAGTTGTCCTGGTCTCCGCTGTCTTTCAGGGGTGAAGAGGTCATTTCTAGATGCTGATCCACCATCTTGGCTGGATATGTACTGGATCCGGGTGACTGCAGTGACCCTCTGATCTGAATACAGACTGGACCTGGTGGCTATGGTGACGTCGAAATAAGAGAGAAACAGACAAATATTAGCGTAGTTGCCATTCTTCTAATGATGTAGCAAGTACATCGGGTGTTATGTGAAGTTTTCCCGGTTCCGGTTTACCTAATTAATGCAGCCTAAAAAACCTTTAACAGATTTGGAAATTAGAAGCGTATTAGTGTGTTATGTGTACACCAGGTTAAAGAGATGGGTCTTTAATCTAGATTTAAACTTCAAGAGTGTGTCTGCCTTCCGAACAATGTTAGGTAGGTTATTCCAGAGTTTAGGCGCTAAATAGGAAAAGGATCTGCCGCTCGCAGTTGATTTTGATATTCTAGGTATTATCAAATTGCCAGAGTTTTGAGAATGCAGTGGACATGGATGACTATAATGTAACAAGAGCTCATTCAAATACTGAGTTGCTAAACCTTTCAGGCCTTTATACCATAAGTAATAAGCAAGATTTTAAAATCTATACGATGCTTGATAGGGAGCCAGTGCAGTGTTTACAGAACCGGGCTAATATGGTCATACTTCCTGGTTCTAGTAACTCTAGCTGCTGCATTTTGGACTAGCTGGAGTTTGTTTATTAAGTGTGCAGAACAACCACCCAATAAAGCATTACAATAATCTAACTTTGAGGTCATGAGCACATGGATTAACATTTCTGCATTTGACACTGAGAGCATAGGCCATAATTTAGATATTTTTAAGATGGAAAAATGCCGTTTTACAAAATGCTAGAAACGTGGCTTTCTAAGGAAAGATTGCTATCAAATAGCACACCTAGGTTCCTAACTGATGACGAAGAATTGACAGAGCAGCCATCAAGTCTTAGACTGCATTCTAGGTAATTACATGCAGGTTTTAGGTCCTATAATTAACACCTGTTTTTGTTTTTGTTTTTCAGAATCTATTATTAAGAAATTACTTGTCATCCAGTTTTTTTTATATCGACTATGCATTCTGTTAGTTTTTCAAATTGGTCTGTTTCACCAGGCCACAAAGAAATAAGAAATATAAAGCTGAGTATCATCATCATAACAGTGAAAGCTAACACTGTGATTCCTGATGAAATCTCCCAAGGGTAACATGTAAAGCTTGAAGAGTAACGGCCCTAGTACTGAGCCTTGAGTTACTCCATACTGCACTTGTGATCGATATGATACCTCTTCATTCACTGCTACGAATTGATGGCAGTCATATAGGTATGATTTAAACCATGTTAATGCAATTCCATTGATGCCAACAAAGTGTTCAAGTCTATGCAAAAGAATGTTGTGGTCAATAGTGTTGAACGCAGTCCTAAGATCCAATAGCACTATAAGAGAGATACAACCATGATCAGATGATAAGAGCAGATCATTTGTAACTCTAAGGAGAGCAGTCTCAGTACTATGATACGGTCTAAATCCTGACTGGAAATCCTCACAGACACCATTTTTCTCCAAGAAGGAATATAATTGTGAGGATATTACCTTTTCTAGTATCTTGGACAGAAAAAGGGAGATTCAAGATCTTTTATGAATGACTTTCAACCCATTACTTTTATAGACTGCTCCAGGACTCATTTCATGTATTTTTATATCAAATAAAAAAATATTTAAGTGTGGTAAAAAAAAATAAAAAAATAAGGCACTTCAGTGTCTATAACTTTTAATATTTTTGAGCATTATCAAATCTGGTTTGTAAAAAGTAAAGCCCAAGGGGTGTTCTTTCCAAAGACACCAACATTATGTTTGTAACACACTGAAGTAGGAAACTGTTACAATTATAAGTTAGGTAGAGCACTTTCAGCTGTGAGTCCCATAATGGGGGGTGCTGGCTAACAGGTTAATAACAAACAGTTTGAAGGTTTTGGGGACATATCCTAATGACAATGAGAAATTAATAATAGTCAGAAGACGATCTATGACTTCTGGAAGCACCTCTTTTAGGAACTTAGATGGAATAGGGTCTAACATACATGTTGTTGGTTTAGATGATTTAACAAGTTTATACAACTCTTCCTCTCTTATAGTAGAAAATGAGTGGAACTGTTCCTCAGGGGATCTATAGTCTGAAGCGATACTATAGCTCACGGCTGCATGGTTACAATTTTATCTCTAATAGTATCGATCTTAGAAGTAAAGTAGTTCATAAAGTCATTACTGCTGTGATGTTGGGAAATGTCAACATTTGTTGAGGCTTTATGTTTCGTTAATTTAGCCACTGTATTGAATAAATACATGGGGTTATGTTTGTTTTCTTCTAAAAGAGAAGAAAAGTAATCGGATCTAGCAGTTTTTAATGGTTTTCTGTAGGACAGGTTACTTTTCCATCATGCAATACAAAATACCTCTAGTTTTGTTTTCCTCCAGCAGCGTTCCATTTTCCGGGCTGCTCTCTTTAGGGTGCAAGTGTGCTCATTATACCACAGTGTCAGACTGTTTTCCTTAATCTTCCTTAAGCGTAATGGAGCAACTGTTTTTAAAATGCTAGAAAAGAGAGAGTCCATAATTTCTGTGTCCCAGACTAAGCAAGCCAGAGGCGACAGCGGCAAGGAACCAAAACTCCATCGGTGACAGAATGAAGAAAAAACCTTGGGAGAAACCATGCTCAGTTGGGGGGCCAGTTCTTCTCTGACCAGACGAAACCATCAGTTCAATTCCACACTGCAGGAAAGTCAGATTGTGCAGTAGAATTATCTGTTTCTTGTGGTCTTGTCCCGGTGGTCATCTTAGACAAGGTCTTTACAGGGGATCTGTATCTGGGGCTCTAGTTGTCCTGGTTTCGCTGTCTTTTAGCTATATGAAGTTTACACAAAACTAAATAATGATCTGAGATATCATCGCTTGGCTGCATAATTTCAACACCATCAATATCAATTCCATGTGACTATTAAATCTAGAGTATGATTTCGACAATGAGTAGGTCCTGAGACTAATTACATATAATTATTGAACTGTTCGAAATAATCAAGAGGGTCTGGCTGCAGACTTGCACTTGCACTCTCAGACTTGCATTCTCAGACTTGCACTCTCAGACACTTGCACTTCCTCTAGCGACGTCACTTGCAGTCTTTATTTTTTTTTTATTTATTGATAACTTTTTGTTTGAATCTCTCAATATTTTACAACAGTAGACAGGTGGCAAAGACAAGAAAAAAGAAACTAAATTACAATGTCACTTGCAATCGCTACTTGCACTCTCCGCTACCTGTGACGTCACTTGCAATCAACATAAATCGTGCATGTTGCCAATGGAGACAAGACGCAGTGGTGGTGATTAAACGATTAAACCTAATTTAGAAGGCCTACTACTATAACGTACAGGGTCCTGCAAGAAAAAGACAAGACCGGCAAATCCATGGCCACAGAACAGCAGAATATGAACGCAATGCACAAAGTCTCTCGCTAAGCGTAGAAAAACATAAACACTTAACATGGCTTAATGTATTAAGATGCTATTCAAATATCAAATTAAATATACAGTTCATTATTTTAATGAATATGTATATAGCATTTTCCTCACATACCGCAAAATGTGGCATAATGGACTAAGATGATAAAGGCCAAACTCAATTTGCTTCTCTGCATTATTATAATATAACTATACATACAGGCACGCAGGAGAGCCCAGAATAAACGCAACACGCATAGTTTCGCGTTAAGCATTTTTCCATATAGAATAAACTGTCTACAACTCGTTTATATTACTGTCTTTGTCCATTAAGCTACATTATGTTTTATTTATAATGATTTTCTATAGGAGGAAAACTTTTAATGTACAATTTAACGCACTGAGTTCTGTACTCGTCTGCTTGCCTGTACATAGTTGATCCTTTTAAAATCACTTAATGCATTTCATAATGCACGTTCATATTTTCTGGTCTGTATATACGTTGAGTCAACAACAAGACATATAGGCTAGGCCTACTGAATTGTCTTTATCATCTTAGTCTGTTATTGGGCCACATCAAACGTTTTGCTGTATGGGAGGACAAAGTTTGCGTATTGTGTTCATAGCCATCTGCTTGCCTTGTAGTACATTAAATAATAACTATATATCGAATTTGGTATTTTAATTTAACTTAAACGTATCTTTATACATTATGCCATATTAAGTGTTTGTTTTTTCTACAGGAGGAAAACGCTTAACGAAAGACTTTGTGCATTGTGTTCATATTCTGCTGTTCTGTGGCCACGGATTTGCCGGTCTTGGCTTTTTCTTGCAGGACCCTGTACGTTATAGTAGTAGGCCTACTAATTTTGTTTTAATCGTTTAATCACCACCACAGCGTCTTGTCTCAATTGGCAACACGCACGATTTGTTTTGATTGCAAGTGACGTCACAGGCAGCGGAGAGTGCAAGTAGCGATTGCAAGTAACATTGTAATTTAGTTTATTTTTTCTTGTCTTCGCCACCTGGCTACTGTTGTAAAATGTTGAGAGATTAAAACAAAAAGTTATCAATAGATAGAACAAAATAAAAAAAATAAAGACTGCAAGTGACGTCGCTAGCGGAAGTGCAAGTGTCTGAGAGTGCAAGTGCAAGTCTGCAGCCAGACACTTCTCGAAATAATGGTAACTACATACATGAAATACAACTCATAAAGGACATAAAATAGAAATAAAACAAATTAAGAGACATAGAACACACTATTTCTGTAAGACCATAAATCTATGATTATTGCTTAGGTGTCCTTTCCCAGATTACATGCTGATGGTCATTACAGTATCCAAGCTGATGTTATCCATCACATCGCACACATCCTTGTTTAAGCGCACATGTGATTCTTCAGTTTTGAGCTGTCGTGGAATGATAGCTACTAACCTGCCATTTTAACAGTTCCTATTCAGGGTATCCATTAAATATAAAACAAGCTCCCGATTGGAGGTAACACAAAACTCTCTTCCCCCACCGGCAAGGGGCTACTTTGTTGGTGTAACCATACAGCAGTGGATCAATACCAATGGGAGCATGGTGTAGATTACGCATTTAATTACACCTCCATCTCACTGCTATAAACAAACATGACAGTGCCCCCTAAAATTGCTTAGTCTCCTGCAAGAAGATTCCCCAACACATGTACACACACACATACACACACACATCTGTCTGTCATATGCCTCAGCTGTCTGATACAATAAAGCATGCTGCCTCCTACTGGTACAGCACTGGCTGAGTGCTTGACAATTGCCCAGCGCATTGTCATAGGTCTTTTAAAGTACAATTAATAATGATGTCACAACCTGCCTCAACCTTACATTTAAATAATCTTGGGTTGGAATTTTTTTTCTTCTTTTTAACATAGTTGTTCACCCTTGATTTATGTCCATGTGAATTTTGTTTTTTATAAAAATACAATACTGGAGTATGAAGGACATTTTTTTTTCAATTAAAACTGATGTTTTTTAAACCAACAAACCATTTTTAAAGAAAAAAGGCAATTGTGAAAATAGACTTGTTTTCACCCTCTTTTAATATGGTATTTTAAAATATATAATTCTGGAAAAATTTGGAAACCAGAACTGTTATAAAGTGTTGCAGATGGACAGACTAGTTACTCTATCAAGTCTGTATGTAATATTAAAGCATAGGAAAACAAGACGGTTGAAGTAATAGTCAACACTCATAATGTACAGTAATTGAGACCAGACATTGAACACAGGAAAAGGATGAACTTAGGCACTGACCAAACCAAGGTCAAATAATGACACACAGCTAAAAACAAATAACTAATCAAATCAGAAACCATGAAAACCAATAACAAGTGGGAAACAAAAGGGAACTAAAGAATACAAGTTAAAAGTCCATAAAACTGAAACTAACTAAACATAATGGTGACATTATGCCTCCCTCTGAGAAGGCGCAGACTCACACTGTGAAAACAGAAAAGGGATGCATGGTGGGGGCTTTGGAGGTGGTAGAGGAAATAGTGCAGGGATGGAGAGAGAAGCACGTAAAGGGATGGCATTCACAGATGGTCAGCATAATTTTGCCAAGTAAGACGTTCCTGGATCAACATTACTTTCCAAAAATACAGACTTAACCCAATCCGTACCCCTAAACCTAACCCTACCCATAATTTATTCCTAAAATCAGTGGGAAATGATGGCTGATTAACAAGGGTGTAGAAGCACCTAATCCTGATTGTAAGCCTAAACTGACATTTCCTGAAAAGATATCTCTCAATTTTGTTTGGTTGATTGGAATGATGTTTCTGGATTCACAGACAGAGCACCAGCAACAGGCGGATGACAAAACCCCAGTGGAGGTGATGGATGATACCCACTGCAGCAGAGCAAAGCAGGTATGTCAGCCCACTTCATAGTTGACAGAGGGAGGAGCCATGGTGGAGTTGAGACTTACGACACCAAGATGCCAACTGACAGAGATGATGGGGGAGGAGACCCAGGTAAAGATGGAGAGCTGAATAGTCAGGATAACTGAGGCAGAGAACTGGAAGACCTTTGTGTCTAAGGACCAAGGTGGAGGTGGAGGGAAGGAGTGGTCAAAAGGAGCAAGAGGGATGGGTGGGATGAGGTGAAGTCGGAGGAGTGGAATCCCGAAGCAGAGGAGGGTCGACAACTGACCAAGGCAGAGCCAGAGGGACAAGGGAGCACATTGGAGCCAGTGGGATGATGAGCCACGGCGGAGATGAGGGAGAAAGGAGCCAAGGCGGAGCCAATGGGTGGGAGGACCAAGATGGAGTCCATGACTCGGAAGCTGGAGGCATTGACAGGGGACCCACAGCCCATGGCAGAGCTGGAGACTGGAAAACCTGAGACAAGACAATGCGCAGAGGCCAGTTAAAGTTCACCCTCAGTGACGGAAGTGTGGGCAGGGCTTCTTTCAATTCCCTCATACTTTAATAAAACCCTGAGGCACCTGTTCAGATGTGTCATTAGGCTCTGGCAAGCTCAGTCGCATCCTCTTACGCTGACTCTTCTGTCGCTCTGTCTGTGGTGGTCTTGGACAATCAGATCAGGTATAGATGCTCTCCACCTAATGTTGGCTTCCCTCCAGTCAAGTTCTGTGGTGTCTGTGAGGTCAGCCAGATGGAGATAATTGAATAATGAAAGGGTGGGCACTTGTATGGGCACTTATAATGGAAGAGCATGTGCAAACATCAACCAGATATCAGGAGCACACCCATTAACATGCTCAGATTTTTTGCCATAGTTATTTTAATTAAATTACATTTTTGTTCCTGTTTTACTTATGTTGATGTCACAGATTGAAGACTGGTAAAAAGCATTCACATTCTTATCCTTGTTATAAGCCAGTTTCTGAAGCATTCTCGCTTCTCAAGACCTCCACTGATAATCACATGAGCACAGCTCTTTAATAGCGCTAGTCAAACACGCTCAAACCACTGTAGCCTAATGTAATCTACGCACATCATAACATTTTAGGCAAGTACCATGTTATGTTATAAAATATTTGAATGAGACTGATTTTGTATTTAATCTGATCATCTTTAATAAAAAGTCACTTTAATAAGCGTAAGTATAATGCCGCATGTCCACGGTTATTCAAACAATGCACAAATTATACAGAAAGCAAAGAAAATTATCACTGAATTCAGCCTAGCGCGTGCAAGCACTCTAAAAAAAATAAAAAGTTTAAATGTTTATAATGTCCAGTTATAATAAGTGAAGCTGTCTGACGTGTATGATCAATGAATCTCTTATTTACATTATATTGCATGAACATCTGCACTTTTCTGTGAAGTGAAGAATTCAGTCAGCAAGCGTGTACACTGACCAACAATTTGTTTATCAGTGATGTTAATATTTAGTAAAAATCCCCTTAAATCATATAAATATTAAAGAAAAAATAACTGAACTAAAATCACAAAAGAAAAAAAGTCTTCTTTCAGTATCCGTGTTACAGTGCAATTATGCAACAAAATACTGAGTAATATTAATTGACAACATTCTATATAGGGTTAGGATTATAGGGTCAGTTGTTCGTAATTATGCATAATTTACTGCTTTTACTATTGAGTAATGTAAATAGGACATTGTAAAATACATTTTTAGCTTTTTTTTTAAAGACATTTCAAGCAAATTAATAACATCCATGTCATGAATAATCCCCATTCTTACTGCATTATAAAATCATTTGCTTCAAATGCCTGAAATCTGTTGGTGGTTTACCTTAAAACACAATAAGCACTTTTAAAACTTGCTCAAGCTAGCCTCAACATAGGCCTACGCATTCTTTCACCGTAAAATGTTATTTTCAACACTTGACTATACCTCACTCAGTCTTAGGCTCGAAACAAACTATACTCCAGGATAAAAAATGAAAACATTGTTTGATTACGCCAGTCCAATTTAGTGTAATTAGCACACAATGTCTTCTTCCACTGACAGTTTTCTGCCATCGCAATGCTTGCAATTCGTTAGCCAAGCATTCACATCTGCATTTAGGTTATTGTGTAAAGGATATTTCTTGTCTCTGAGATTTCTACCACTGTTATTTGTACTTTTGACACTTTCATTAGCATAGAAATCCTGCATCAGAGCACAGAATGTAGAAGAGTTACCAGTTGTAGGTTCAATTAACATGGTGTGCAAAATTCGCTTTTGGTCTGAAGGTATATTCAATCGTTGCATTTGGTATCAAACAAATATGAAACTTTTAGGATTTCCTTTGGATGTCTTGCATGAAACTCTTCTTAGCCATTCTGTTTGACCCAGAAAAGTAAATTATGTGTTCGGCTTCACGGTCCCAGCAGGCTTAATTAGAGAGAATCAACTCCTGGTTGAACTCCATAACCTTCAAATCATATTTTGCTCTCTTAAATTCTGTCTCCTCCACTGTGAGACTTCACATTTCTCATGCTTCTTAAGGAGCGACATCTTAATCCATTCGGTCTGGTCTTACGCAAGGTGAATGGTGTGCTGGCGTCAAACAGAGTTGAAATGGAGTGACCAATAAACAGACGGTAGGTCGGCTCTGAGGGGAATAACTGCATAATGAAAGGCTGGTTGTGGTGTCAGCATAGTTCATTCTCAGGTTTTGAAGTCTTCTTAACTGTTACACGAGAAAGCAAAAATACAGAGAATTCAGAACTAAATGTGTTTTCTGGGTTTTAAAGGAGACAGAGGCTGCGATATGAAGCAGAACTCGATGTTCCATCCTTCACACTTCTGGGAGTTCACCATAGGGTGAGATATTTGAAATGAAATATGTCACAATATTTTCACTGCAGCTCCCTTATTTTGAGATCTGCAGGCTGCAGAGGGAAATATCCATTGCTGCTTGAGGTAAGATTGAGCCAAAAGCTACATACCGCCGGTGGATTTCACTCGAAACGTCAGGATTCATTCTCTTGAAGTACCAGACACCATATGGTGGATGAGTTTAATTAACCTAGTTAATATTCGGAAATTCTGGATTGCATACACAGTAAAATGATTTACCTAAATATTCCCAATAGTCTGAAAATTCCCAAATGAAATTCCTCAGATTTATTTATTTTATTATTATTATTATTATTATTATTATTATTATTATTATTATTATTATTATTATTAAATTAATCAAACAGCTCTAAACCTTAAAATGCCAGACTCGCAGAGCCTTATATTTTGACCTTGATAGAAAGGACCAAGTGCTTTGAGATGTGAGGGTCAGTAAATTTTCAGTATGGGGCACCAGCAAATGTTATTCATCTTATTTGATTCATAATGCTCCAATGGGATGTTGGATCCCAGCTGCTCCTGAGGTGTCCTCATCCATGACCTCCAGCTGACCCCAGATGCCAGAGTCTGATGATGCATTCTGAAATTTGAAACTGATATTGACATGTGAGCATTTAGCAAACACTTTTATCCATAGCGTCTTACAAAAGAGAAACAAATGCAGCATCGATGGATGGGCTCTAAACATCTGGTACAGCTGTACACTCTATGCCGTTTATTAAGAAAAAATCATTGCAACAGTGTATTATAGACAAGGGTGCACATAAGTGGTCTGCAGGTCCAAAGAAAAAATGCGTTATATAAATATGTTCTGACAGCACATTTGCGTACCGACATGGTTGACAACTGTCAATACACAATTACCATTTTAGATCACAGACTGTACTAGTTTTATTTTCAACCTGAAAGCATAAATCTAGGCTATGCCATGCAGTTTTCAAAGCACAATGCAAAACTGTGACATTCATCCACTGACGCTCTTTAATCAGCAGCGGCGCTAAATCCGGAAGTGCGTATACTTACTTGCCGGCAACCCGCCAAAATAAAAGCCTGATTTTTAAGTTTGAATATGAAGAAATTCTTTTATTTATTTATTTTTAGACTCTTTTATCCAAAGCGACTTAAAATTGGGGATTACATGAAGCGATTCTTCTTAAAGAGGCAAATAAAGAAAGCAGTAGTAAATATTAGGGATGTCCAGATCCGATCACGTGATCGGAAATCGGGCCCGATCGCGTGGTTTCAGA
This sequence comes from Carassius carassius, assembly GCF_963082965.1. Lineage (NCBI taxonomy): Eukaryota > Metazoa > Chordata > Actinopteri > Cypriniformes > Cyprinidae > Carassius > Carassius carassius. The sequence continues at coordinate 1,263,623 of NC_081803.1, forward strand.
CTCAGACCGGAATCGGACGTTACCTCCCGATCAGGACTCGGATATATATATATATTCTCATTAATTTTTAACACATCTTTTGTTATGCGGTGGCACCAGTGTTGGGGAGTAACTAGTTACATGTAACGGCGTTACGTAATTTAATTACAAAATAAATGTAACTGTAATCAGTTACAGTTACTAAGAAAAAGTGAGTAATTAAATTACAGTTACTTATGAAATTTTTAAAGATTACAAAGGGGATTACATTTCACACATACACATACAGATTTAAATGATTTCTTCTGAGACACTCGGCCCTATAATTTCCGCGATGCAGAAACATAGTCTGGTTCGTAGAATCCAGTCATAAAAACGGGATTGCTATTGCCTAACGCGGACAGAATATGCCACATTTTGGACAAATAAATCAAAAGTAGGTCAGTACACTTGAATCAAAGCATGGAGTAGTGTCTACGAATATTAAGCCGCAAAATACATTATGAATCCTGCACATTCTGAATGTCTGTGGAGAACAGGCGCGGACCGGACATCTGGAGAACCGCGACAATTCCCGGTGGCCTGGCAGACGATTTGTCCCGCTATTTTAATATTATTATTGTATAATTGCCTGCCGAATGTACTGTACTAAAGCGATCATTTCGAATCCGCCATTCGATAATTACATCTCTAATAATTCATGGATCGGTTAGTTGTGACTGGCTATGGTTGGGCGCGCGCGCTCTCCGCGCCTCCGCCGAACGGTTTGGATCAGACTCAGAGTAATCAATGCAAGAGAGAGAGACCGGAGTGGACTGTATCGCACAGCTGGAGCAGAGAAGCAAAACTACTGTTCAGGGTTTGCAGTGCAGGTCAGTTTCATCTGTAAAGATGCTATAGTAGTTTTGTATTTGTTCACTTAGTCAAGGAGCAACAGCACATTGATCACACTCACTCAAAATACTGCATAAATGACATCATTATTATCTATTGTAATGTTGCAGTAGTAATTAAGCTGAAAAATAATGAGATTTTATTATAGGTTTAGGGAAAGCTACGACAGACAACTACACAACCCTTACGAAAATGTATGTTTTAATATTTTGCTATAAATCCAGAGACAAAGGTTACTATTGCCACAAAGCACACAATACACCATGCCACAAATTAAAAATTATTTTACAAATGTATTTATTTAAAAACAAATACAAATGGTAATCCATTTGCAAATAAATAAAACAAGGTTAATGTACTTTTATATAATAAAAGCATGGTAAATTTGTGTGAGGGAAAAACATGACTCATGAATTAGGATTTTTCTATAAATATATTGAAGTGATGCACTCATTTTGACATGTAGGCAATTTAGAAAGTATAGTTTTGTTAAATCCTGGGTATTGAAGTCATGAGAGAGATGGATAACAGGGCAAAATAAAGAGACTGAAAAGAAAAATGGAAGTGAAGGTGCAGTTCAGCAGAGAATTTTTGATTATTTTGCATGTCCCCAAACTAAAGATTTATACCTTTTTTTATGTCAGGTCCATACAAAAAATAGTGTTGTCCATGAATTTGTTTGTATGAGTTAGAGATTTCCTGGTCTGAAATTTTTTTTCCCAGTCCACCCCTCATGGAAATTGATGCAGACATGCGGTTTCATTTACTATACATAGGCCTACTGAAGCTCGGAGTGTTTTCAACCTCTGCCGTCTCTAGTACATGAACACATAAACACAATCTCTATCATGAATCACTTCATGAGCATTTAACTTGTTTTGAGAAAACTATCATCATATACAACCCGAATTTCGGAAAAGTTGGGACGTTTTTTAAATTTTAATAAAATGAAAACTAAAGGAATTTCAAATCACATGAGCCAATATTTTATTCACAATAGAACATAGATAACGTAGCAAATGTTTAAACTGAGAAATTTTACACTTTTATCCACTTAATTAGCTCATTTAAAATTTAATGCCTGCTACAGGTCTCAAAAAAGTTGGCACGGGGCAACAAATGGCTAAAAAAACAAGCAGTTTTGAAAAGATTCAGCTGGGAGAACATCTAGTGATTAATTAAGTTAATTGATATCAGGTCTGTAACATGATTAGCTATAAAAGCTTTGTCTTAGAGAAGCAGAGTCTCTCAGAAGTAAAGATGGGCAGAGGCTCTCCAATCTGTGAAAGACTGCGTAAAAAAATTGTGGAAAACTTTAAAAACAATGTTCCTCAACGTCAAATTGCAAAGGCTTTGCAAATCTCATCATCTACAGTGCATAACATCATCAAAAGATTCAGAGAAACTGGAGAAATCTCTGTGCGTAAGGGACAAGGCCGGAGACCTTTATTGGATGCCCGTGGTCTTCGGGCTCTCAGACGACACTGCATCACTCATCGGCATGATTGTGTCAATGACATTACTAAATGGGCCCAGGAATACTTTCAGAAACCACTGTCGGTAAACACAATCCGCCGTGCCATCAGCAGATGCCAACTAAAGCTCTATCATGCAAAAAGGAAGCCATATGTGAACATGGTCCAGAAGCGCTGTCGTGTCCTGTGGGCCAAGGCTCATTTAAAATGGACTATTTCAAAGTGGAATAGTGTTTTATGGTCAGACGAGTCCAAATTTGACATTCTTGTTGGAAATCACGGACGCCGTGTCCTCCGGGCTAAAGAGGAGGGAGACCTTCCAGCATGTTATCAGTGTTCAGTTCAAAAGCCAGCATCTCTGATGGTATGGGGGTGCATAAGTGCATACGGTATGGGCAGCTTGCATGTTTTGGAAGGCTCTGTGAATGCTGAAAGGTATATAAAGGTTTTAGAGCAACATATGCTTCCCTCCAAACAACGTCTATTTCAGGGAAGGCCTTGTTTATTTCAGCAGGGCAATGCAAAACCACATACTGCAGCTATAACAACAGCATGGCTTCGTCGTAGAAGAGTCCGGGTGCTAACCTGGCCTGCCTGCAGTCCAGATCTTTCACCTATAGAGAACATTTGGCGCATCATTAAACGAAAAATACGTCAAAGACGACCACAAACTCTTCAGCAGCTGGAAATCTATATAAGGCAAGAATGGGACCAAATTCCAACAGCAAAACTCCAGCAACTCATAGCCTCAATGCCCAGACGTCTTCAAACTGTTTTGAAAAGAAAAGGAGATGCTACACCATGGTAAACATGCCCCGTCCCAACTATTTTGAGACCTGTAGCAGAAATCAAAATTGAAATGAGCTCATTTTGTGCATAAAATTGTAAACTTTCTCAGTTTAAACATTTGCTATGTTATCTATGTTCTATTGTGAATAAAATATTGGCTCATGTGATTTGAAAGTCTTTTAGTTTTCATTTTATTAAAATTTAAAAAACGTCCCAACTTTTCCGGAATTCGGGTTGTACAAAGATCAGCAATGTTTCAGGAGTTTAGTACACAGAATAGGAGGTATGCTTATTACATAAACATATTTGAGTTGATGTATATGCTTTTATTTATTATTTTTTAATTAACTTTTTCCTTCCAAACTATTGTTAGAAGCAGTGTTTCCTGTAACTATGCAAAGATTTGGTTTCAAAAAAAGTTTCACTAAACAATTTCTTATGATTTTAAATTTGCATTGAACTTCAGATCAATCTTAAAGTAAAATGCATAACTAAAGTCTGATTGTGTGGTGGATGTGTTCAAATTTGATCATCTTAATTCAAGTGATGAAGGATGGTGAAAGTCTGACAGTATTGAGCTCTACTTTAAGGTTAAACCTGCATAGTGTAAATGTTGACTAACGGTTGCAAATAAACATTTATTAGAGATTTTTAAAAGTAATCAAAAAGTAATCAAAAGTAATCAGTTACATTACTTTAATAAAGTAATTGAAAAAGTTACACTACTATTACATTTTAAATAGGGTAACTTGTAATCTGTAACCTATTACATTTCCAAAGTAACCTTCCCAACACTGGGTGCCACAGAGTTAGACCCTTTTGACTCCACACAGAAACAGCGACGCGTGCGGCATGACATCACTTTGTTTTCAAGAGCTGGTGTGAATAAATATAGATTCAAACTCAAAGAGACATGATAGTTTGTGCATGACCTGATATTTCATTCGGACCCAGGATACAGCGAGATGAACATCACAGAGCGCTAAACTCTCATGGAGTGTGTGTTTCATTCATACTCGAAGCCGGAGCGCGCTCTCGCGCTGATATCAGGATATTCCTAATATGGAAAAAGCGTCCAGCTATGCTGTGGTGCTCACAGGAAAACAGAAACTTATGCAAACACGAAGACATTAATATACGATCACGACAATAAATTGTTCTTCAAGTCATCTCCAGCAGGTGATAAATAAAGTATGAACAATGCAGTGCTGATTGACATAGTATTTATTACAGTATAGAAACTATTCTGCATTATTATGTGATAAACAGTGTTTGTAGTATATAAACAAATCATTATTATTTGTTATTGTCCAGCATTTATAGATTTCTAAGCCAATTAAAAGCTAGAAATTAGAGAAATAAAGTTGCCTATACTACCAGTCAGAAGTTTTTGAACAGTAAGCTTGTTAAGGTTTTTTTTTTTTTTTTTTAAGAAGTCCCTTCTATTCACCAAGCCTGCATTTATTTGATCCAAAGTACAGCAAAACAGTAAGATTTTTAAATAGTTTTACTATCCTATTTAAAATAGCTGTTTTATATTTGAATATATTTCAAAATGTACTTTATTGAAGATCCTGGATCTGTTTTTTCGCTCTTCTTTATTCTTTTTTTATGTATTATAGAAGTATCGGATCGGGACTCGGTATCTGCAGATATTCAAAATCAAATGACTCGGACTCGGACTCGGACTCGGACTCGAGGACAAAAAAACCTGATCGGGACATCCCTAGTAAATATTAGCATTTTATTTTTACGTTTACTATAAAATAAATGTAATTGTGTTTAATACTAGGACTGCCTTTTATTTTGAATAATATTATCACACACTATTATTTAGTTTATTTACTATTATTTTATTTTTTTAAACTAAATAAATAAAGTGTAATAATATTATACCTATTATTAATTCATTTTTTATAGTTATATTTAATGGGTCACGCTATGCAGTGTGAGGACCAAACCAAATCTCCAGGTTCTATTATGAGAACCAGGTTGAAAAAATGATGTGCACCCCTGATTATAGATTATACTTTCCAACACACACAACCTAAAATAACATAAAATCGAATTATTAAGCAAATTAAAATGTATTGATTCTTTATTCAGCAGGGATGCATTAAATTGATCCAAATTGGTAGTAAAGACATGTTTCATGTTACAAAAGATTTCAAAAATAAAACAAAGTATATCTTGTAAACTTTTCCATTCATCAAGGAATAAATGAATGGATGGATGGATGGATAAATGGATTGATTCAGTTTTGGAATCACATGAATATATATATATATTACAGTAGAAATTGTAATAATATTTTGCAATATTACTGTATTTCTGATCAAATAAATGCAGCCTTGGTTAGCATTAAATAAGAAATATTGCAAAATCTAAAAACATTAAAAGACATACCATTCTATACACATTAATTATACAATTAATTTTCGATTCTTGCTATTTCCATATTAATGCTAACATTATCATATGAAGAATTTATATTTATATTTTAGCAATAACATTTCAGAGAAATAAACTTTTATTTGGGCAAAAACATCATGAAGCACATCTTTCAAAAACAATATTCATATTAAAATAATAATAACATAAAAATAAATGAATGCTTGCATGCATGCATACACAAATACATACAGATTTTTAACAATAATGTTTATAAATCAATTACATATTGTATTATTATTATTATAATTACATTTACAATTATTAATTACTACTCTAGTGTACAATAAAATAAGTGCAATAGAAGTGGACCAGAATAAATATAATATTAAATATACAACATACAGTCTTATGTTCAATAAAACACATTACTAAATATACAGTACTGTATGTAAAATATAATGCAGTAGACCAGACTAAGCATACTAATACTTATATGCAGTGTTATGTGGAATGAAATATATTATAGAATAAATGTCCACATGTGTATGCAAGCAGTTAAAAGAAAATGGACCAATCACAGTTGTGTCTCTGCTGTTTGGTCCACTAGATGGGGCACAAAAGCAGGAAGTGTGACATGTGCTTGTGCCATGTGAGTCAGCCAGAACTGCACTGAAGGACTATTACGCAAAACCTGCTGAAGAAAAAAAATAAAATAAATCATGACTCACTAATAGTATATATGCTTCTATGATACAGTAAATCACAGCTTATCATAAAAGACTCTTGACATTGTATACATGCCTGTAAGATCCTATCTATCCTATGCTGAAATGTTTATATGCTATGTGTTTATATGCACATTAGGTGGTTCCAGATAATTGAATGGTGTAAATCTGAAAAGCATCTTTCCTTTAGCTCCATGTCCTAGTTTTTACGAGCTGACGTGAGCTCTCAGGCTGATCAGGTCACCGAAACAGCGTTTCATGGAGGGACTGTATAAAAACAGCGGTCCCAGGGAACTCCCATGCTGCCTTTTTGCAACTCCCAGCCTGAGTTAAATGATTCTGCAGGGTGTGAGGTAGTGAGGTAGGATTCCAGAAGGTCTCTGTATTTCAGTTTACGTTGCTTGCCTTTGTTTCGGCCCCTGCTTAAAGCAGGAACAACTGAATTGGTTATTCTCTGAGGCATGGGAATATTAAAAGGTCACGTCCTTTGTAATACAAAGAAACAGTGAATATCACGTCGACACAGTGTGGAGTCACTGTCCATAAACAAACCTGAATTATTTACTGTCTGGACCAAGCCACGTGTAACTACATGTTAGTTAAATGCTCTAATGAAGCATAAAGCATGTTGTTTTTGGAGAACAGTCTGGCAACCTTGAGAGGCGAATTTTGCTGTTGTTTTTGTGATTTCTTGTTAAATGACACCTCTGCTTGCTGTAAAAATGTCAATAAATACTCCTGCATGAAGTCAAAAAGGTTTTCAAAGACACCTCTATTTGTAGCATGTATAGTTTTAGGAAGAAAATCACTTGTTTATGCCTCAATTTATACTCCTTGACAGCAGTGACATTAAACAGAGAGCAAATTGGGGCTTTTTCCACAGTTTTCATTTTTTATAAATTAATACTTTTGCTCAGCAAGGAATTATAGCACTGTTCAAAGTGACAGTAAATATTTTTACATTATAACAGGCAAACAATAAATAAATACATGAATGAATGGATGCTGAATTTTCTGTTCATGAAAGGATTCTGATTTTTATTATTATTATTGTTATGAAAGTCCATTGCTCACTAGCTCTGAATACACATACAGACAAATCATGGGTCACTGGAGGGGATGCTCCTGACCAAATTATTTAGGTTAAGACTCAGCATTCACAAACCACTGTCCACGGTTATTTTAAACAGAATAGAATGCAACGAGCTCTTAGTCACGACTTCATAAATGGGAAACAGGAAGTTTCTGATAGCACGTGAAGACAGCAGAGAAGCGCTTGCTCAGCACAGTGGAGTGAATCGTTTTGTTAACTTTGTGGTTTATTGTTTTGAGTCATATGGGACACGGTAACACACGTCCCTCTCACAATATATTGTTTCACATCTATCACTTTGGCCGCTCAGAAATATTCATGCAATCATGCAGCATGTATCAGAAGAAGTAAACGGAGCGATCACTATACACTACTTTTGAATGCATTATTAGTTTTGTGCATAACAATGCGATTAATTGCGATAATCGCAGACAATCATGTGATTAATTACAATTTAAAAATTTAATCGTTGCCCAACACTTGAGCATCAAATCGGCATATTAGAATGATTTCTGAAGGGTCATGCGATACTGAAGACTGCAGTGATTATGCTAAAAATTGAGCTGTGATCACAGCAATAAATGTAAATAATTAAATACAAATAAATACATAAATAAAATGTTAAAAAAAAACTCACAAACTCCAAACGTTTGAATTGTATACATTTTATATAAATTTCTTACCAAAATATTACAAGAGCAATAATCTCCATGCTAATTAGAATATTAAAATATAAATGTATATCAACAATCTCATATTTAGTTTTTTGTTTATCTGCTAAAATTATCATAGCAATAAACTCAGCAACTCCAACATTAAGTTACCTGAGTTTTGAAAGAGCAGCATCTGAGCAATAAAAGTTAAGTTGGCAAAATCATCATTATGAAGCACATCTAGGGAGGAATTCCCATGAGGAGAGATTAGTGTGATGAAGTTTGGTGGTTTGTGGAAAAGACAACAATACACTGTCATAATGGGTGGTGGTGTAAACATCTTGTTCCAAAACACAGACTCCCTCAGGCTGGCTCTCTTCAGGGCCTCGCTCAACAATGTGTGTAAATGCTCATTCGTTGAAACATAGAGATTGTCATTTGAATTTGATGCAAGTGGAAGCAGGATATCCATCCAAATTTCAAATGTGGGAGATCTAGAAGTTTTCTTTATTTGTTTGTTGATCCTCATTGTCATTGGACTAAACAATTTTGCAGTAGATAACCAGTGAAAGTGCATTATGATAAACTCCTCTTATTGTATCGTAAAAAAAGGGTTTGACTCCTAACCCTAAGGTTGTGGGTTGTGGGCCGACAGTTCCACGACTGAGGTGCCCTTGAGCAAGGCACCGAACCCCAAACTGGTCCCAGGCACTGCAGCATAAATGGCTGCCCTCTGCTCCAGGTGTGTGTTCATGGTGTGTTTGTATGTTCGCTGCTGTGTATGTGTACTTTGGATGGGTTAAGTGCAGAGCACAAATTCTGAGTATGGGTCACCATACTTGGCATTATGTCACATCACTTTTTATTAAGTAAACAAAGGAAAGATTAGGTAACAAGCACAACAAATCCAATGTTGTGTTCCCTTCCAGATATACAGGAGTCCATTTGTCAGAGGATATGCAGTTGTTTCCAGAATGACATGGACAGACAATACTCCCCTATTCTGTGGGCATACAGCACATTCTTTGACTAAGTAACAGTTGCCGGGGCAAAGTCATGCTCAGCTCTGTGAATTCAGAGACAGCAGGTGTGCGGCAATGGTGAATTACTTTTCTGTTTGACACAGCTCACATATTTCATCTTAGTAAGTTCTTGCCAAGCTTTGTGGTGTTACAAACACGCCAGGTTCCACCTCCACTCATTCACAATAACACGCCCTCACCTGAGTACTAGCACTTCCACCTGACCCTCATCATCACCCAATACCCTCCCGGGTATTCTGTAACAGAAGACCAGACCTGCACCGCTTGGCACAAGCATGAGCCTCACGGACCCCTTTCAAGATCTGGTCGATGCACTCCGTAGGACACTTACTGCTCAACCTGCATCCCCAACACCAGGGAGCACTTCCGTCAACGATGCCAGCACTTCCTCACCTTCAGTTCACGCCAGTCCCATGGCCAGGCCGGCGCCCTACTCTGGTTCAGCGGAGGAGTCCAGCGGATTCCTCCTTCAATGCTCGCTGGTCCTGGAGATGCAACTGCACTTATATTCCACCGAGAGATCCAGTCTTATTCCAGCTATATCGACCATTTCCGAGAAGTTCTTGGCAGACCAGCTTGGGCTCGTCAATTGGTGAGAAGCTGTATAATCTCAAACAGGGAAAAATGTCTGTCAATGAATATGCCCTTAAGTTTAGGACTCTAGCGGCCTCCAGTGGATGAAACGAACAGGCTTTACTGACAACCTACAGTCAGGGATTGGAACCTCGAGTGTGGTTGCATCTCGCTGCATACAAGGACACCATCAGGCTTGAATGATTCATCCAGCTTTCCATCCGCTTTGCCACCTGTATGCAGTCGTGCTTAGAAGAGCACCAGGGCCAGGCATATTCCTCCACGCCACTCTGCTTACCAGAGGCCATCAGCTCCCCAGAACCAGCCAACGAACCCATGCTAGTGGACTCATATCGACTCTCAATGGCTGAGATTCAAAGACGGCTGGCCAAGGATCTTAGCCTCTACTGTGCAGCCCCAGGGCATGCCACCTAAACCTCTTCCAGTTTATTCTACCTCAATAGAGAGCCCAGTGGAAAACCAATCCATTTCCATCACTACCTGCTACGCCCCCTTCAGTGACGTCTTCTGCCCCAAACGGGCTTCCAAACTGCCTCCACACTGGCCGTGGAACTGTGCCATCGATCTGCTTCCGGGTGAACCAGTGCCTAAACGAAGGATCTACCCCCTATCCATTCCGGAGGAGAAGGCCACGGAGGAATACATCAAGGAGGCGCTGGCCCAGGGTTACATTCATCCATCTACCTCCCCTGCTGCTTCGAGCTTCTTCTTTGTGGAAAAGAAGGACGGAGGCTTGAGACCATGCATCGATTATCGGCCTCTCAACAACATAACCTTCAAATTCAGATACCCACTTCCCCTCATCCCAGCTGCCTTGGAACATCTCCGTGGTGCCACTGTCTTCACCAAGTTGGACCTCCACAGCGCCTATAACCTCATCCGGATACAAGAGGGGGACGAGTGGAAAACTGCCTTCATAACCACTACTGGCCACTATAAATATTGTGTGATGCCGTATGGACTTGTTAACGCCCCCTCCGACTTCCAGGATTTTATTCACAAGGTGCTCCGGGAGTTCCTCCATAAGTTCGTCCTTGTCTACATTGATGATATCCTCATATACTCCCGGAGCTTAGCAGAACATCGACGCCACGTTGCGGAGGTCCTGCAACCCCTGAGGGCCTTTCAGCTCTACCTCAAGGCCGAGAAATGCTCTTTCCATCAGCCCTCAGTGTAGTTCCTTTGGTACAACATCAGCAGCAGTGGCATCCGGAAGGTTAATGCCGTCAGAGATTGGCCCACTCCTACCACCATCAAAGTACCATCACCAGCCCTCTCACCAGTCTCCTCCGTAACAAACCCAAATCTCTCTCTTGGACTCCTGCCGCCACAGAGGCCTTTCACAGCCTCAAAGAGGCCTTTACGACCGCTCCACTCCTGGTCCATCCTGACCCCGACCGACCCTTCGTCGTGGAAGTCGACGCCTCAACTACCGGAGTAGGAGCGGTCCTATCTCAGCAGCAGGGGAATCCCAGTCGCCTTCACCCATGAGCCTTCTTCTCCCGGAAGCTCAACCTGGCAGAGGTCAACTATGACATCGGCAACCGGGAGCTGTTGGCCATCAAGTTGGCCTTGGAAGAATGGAGGCATTGGCTGGAGGGAGTCAAACACCGCTTTCTGGTTCTCACGGTTCACAAAAACCTGGAGTATCTTTGAGTTGCCAAGAGGTTAAACCCAAGACAAGCCCGCTGGGCGTTATTCTTCACCCGCTTCCACTTTACCATATCATATCGCCCAGGGGTAAAGAATGTAAAGGCTGATGCCCTGTCCTGGTTTCACGCCCCCGAAGAGAATCTCAAAGAACCCAAAATTATTCTCCCTGAAAAGGTCATCATCTGCCCCATTACCTGGTCCACCGAGACCCTTCCTCCAACCGATCCTGCTACAAACACCCCGCCGGGTTGCCCACCGGGACATCAGTATATTCCCAGGACATGGCGCACTCCACTCATTTACTCCACTCACACATCTCTTGGCACTGGTCACCCGGGGGTCAATGAAACCCTCTTGTTGCTTAAAGAATGCTTCTGGTGGCCCAACATGGCCTCGGATGTCAGGAGGTACGTGAACGGATGTACAAACTGCGCCATATCCAAGAGCCCTCGCCATCTTCCATCAGGCAAGCTCCATCCTCTTCCCGTTTCCAATCGCCCGTGGTCACACCTAGGGGTGGATTTCATTACTGATCTTCCTCCTTCAGATAATAATACCTGCATTCTTGTCATAGATTTTCTAAATCATGTCGTCTTCTCCCCCTGAAAGGTCTGCCCACGGCCATGGAAATGGCCGAGTTATTATTTAACCATGTCTACAGGTACTTCGGCATCCCAGAGGATATCGTCTCGGACAGAGGTCCTCAGTTCATCTCCCGGGTATGGAAGGCTTTCCACTAACTCCTAGGTGTTGCCATCCCCAGTCGAACGGGCAAATGGAGAGGAAGGTCCAGGAGATTGGACGCTTCCTCCGTACCTTCTGTCACGGCCACCAGAACTCCTGGAACCAGTTCCTTGGGTGGGCCGAGTACGCACAAAACTCCCTTCGACAACCTACCACAGGACTCACTCCATTCCAGTGCTTACTCGGCTACCAACCTCCTCTATTCCCCTGGTCAGGTGAACCCTCGGATGTCCCCACCATCTACTACTGGTTCCGGGAGAGCGAGAGGGTCTGGGACGCGGCACACCACCAACTCCAGCGGGCTTTACACAGACGCAGAATGACAGCCGATCTGAGGCCCCAACTTACCAACCCGGTCAGAAGGTCTGGCTGTCCACCCAAGACATCCGCCTGCGCCTGCCCTGCCGCAAGCTAAGTCCCAGATTCATTGGCCCATTCACCATCCTTCAGCAGATCAATCCGGTCACTTATAAACTCCAATTACCCCCTGAGTACCGGATTCACCCCACTTTCCATGTGTCTCTAAAACCTCACCATCCCTCTTTCTCTCCTTCCACCGAACCTGGCGAAACCGAACCCCCCCCCCCCCCCCCCCCCCCCCCCACTCCTCCTAGAAGACGGTGCGGCCTATGAAATTAGGGACATCCTGGACTCCCGGCGGCGTGGTGGACAACTTGAATATCTAGTGGACTGGGAAGGATATTGTCCAGAGGAACGTTCATGGGTCCCACGCAACGACATCCTGGATCCTAACATACTCAACACCTTTCACTCCAATCATCCTGACCGACCAACCAGCTCCCAGGGGAAGAGGACGTCCACCACGTCGTCGGGGTCCTCGTCCCTCAGGAGTGGGCCGTGGGGAGGGGGGTACTGTTACAAACACGCCAGGTTCCACCTCCACTCATTCATAATGCACGCCCTCACCTGAGTACTAGCACTTCCACCTGACCCTCATCATCACCCAATCACATCTGCACCATAAATACCACACACACGCACTCAGTCAGCGTCCGGTTTCGTTCGCGACAAGGTCTTACCTGTATGCTAACTCTAAGGACTAACTCTTCCTCTACTTACCTCTCTCCAGCGATCCTACAAAGATCAAAGTCTCCATCGTGCGTGTGTGTGGTTCACCTCCCTCCTCTGACGTCTTCACCCAGCTATCACGGACCCATTCATCACTCTACCCAACACTAACCGCTCCTCTGCTTGTGCCTTAAATAAAACCATCTTTCTGTTTCTCCTCAGCCTCCCGGTTATTCTGTAACATGTGATCTGACTTTGAGGCTTGAGCTTTGGCAGGTCAGCTACACTCCCAGGCTAATTTCACCTCCAGTTGATTGAATTTGAGACTGAGGTGAGGGGAATCAATGTGTTTTTTTGACTTTTGACTTAGTCATATAAATGTAATCCTTATTGCATGTTATTCAGTCCGATCACCCAGTCTCATTTACAGTTGCTCTGCTATTGTGTGAAATCCAGTCATTTCAATAGGAATCCATGTGAAAGGGAGATCTGAGTGTGTGTGAAGGATTTCCCCACACAGATTCTGCTTGTGTTCAGGGTGGTCATGTTAATTTGTCATGTTGACCATCTTTGCTGGTAAGTTGGCTTCTAACAGCACATTGTCCAGCCCTTTGTGGCATGATTCCTGTGACACAACATGGTTTGATGCTTCTTGACTGACTTTTTCAGATGGATGTAAGAAGTGTTTTGGGCTTCACAATCTCAACCATTATTCACTGCCATTGTAAAGCTTGAAAGAGGCAGGACAAATATAACTCTAAATGTGTTCGTCTGAATGAAGAAAGTCATATACACCTAGGATGGCTTGAGGGTGAGTAAATTATGGGGTCATTTTCTTTTTTAAACTATCCCTTTAAGTGAAACTAAAGAACAAATGGGTGTAACGTAATTTTGAATAAAATTGTATTGTGTCTTATGAGGCAGTGGCAGAACGTAGGAAGCTGGAATGTGTGACTTTATTCTGTTTACGTATAATATATTCTGTATACGTTATTCTAATTCTGCTTGACTTGCACTTCACATTAACACAGCCTTGTTTCTACAAAGACTTTCATCATGTTTTCTACAAAAACTATGTCTTAAATGTTTTAGTGTTGGGAGATATGGTTATTTTTCAAATTGTCCTGTCACCAGCCTGTGAGATAGACGATATTATCGTGCAAGGATGGGTGGGGGCAAGAGAGACTCTCTGTACTTGTCATAGGCTAATACAAAAAAAAACACATTTGAAGCAGTCATCAGGTGCCACGTTTGTACAGTAGCATCTCAGAGATCTCTGATTTATGAATCTTTCTCTCTTTCTTTCTTTCTTTCTTTCTTTCCCAGTGGATGCTTTGTCTATAGAACAAAACAGAAAATAATAATAATAATAATAATAATACAACCATCTTCTCCACACTTTATGAACTTAAAGGTGTCTTACATGTGTAACGATGTGTTAATGTTGTATGGTGTGTTAATGGATTTAAAACCCCAAAGTCAGAAAACTGCTGGCACAATTTTGTCAAAAATGTATTTGAAGTTCATAACAGATTACATTAAATGAAGATTAAATAGGAATTAAGCTGAGATCCACTGCTGTAAAACATGTTTTGTCTGATTATCAGGTATCAGTATCATTATATAAACAACTTAGAATATGCACAAATCAAATTTTAAAACCAGTTATTTTTGAACCAGTTATTTTTGTGACATTTCAGAATGAAAGGCCACTGTTAAACTTAATTGTGTATTACCCCTCCAGTATTAGCCATAACCTTTTTCTTAGAAAGGTTTGATCAGACAGGCAGTCACACAGCTCACTTTGTGAATAGACTTCTTTCTTTTTTTTTAAGTTTCCTCTCAAATTCAAAAGGTCTTTCTTATTTTAACAGATGCAGGCAGGTCTGTAGCCGATCATTCCCAAGTGACCCTAATGTGCACTTCCTGTCCAGTAAGCTAACACCCAGGAATGGAACAATTCCACTTTGTACCTACAAGTTCAGTACTAGAATGTAGGCTTTTAGTCCCTTTTAACATTTTTCACTCTTGCTTGATTTACTCCTTGTGTGTTGGTGTGGCTGAAATCCCTTATTTAATCCAGTCATTTTTGAAGTTAGCTGTAAGCCAAATCGATGGAAATATCCAAATCCTGGAAAATCCATTTTAAGCTGGCATCTGTGTTTTGGAAACATGGGAGCTTGTCATTAGCTATAAATTAGCGGGAATTAAAGTCTATTTATATGTCATGAAATAATGTACATATCACAATTAGTTAATTGATTATAAATTAGACATAAATACTAAAATGTATTTCAGAAAACATTAAAACAGCATGTACCCAGTTTTTATGTGCAGAATTTGTGTGAAATGTCTGAGGTTGACATGTGGTGAAATGCTACATGTTGCTTTACCACAAAATGAAAAGCCTTTCCACTTTAACCAGTTGTTTACATTTATTTGAAACATGTCAAATGCCCATTTGCCACCCTGTGGTAAACATTGTTGAATAATTCTGTCCATGTCTGTATTTCTAATCTCTAACAGCCTTTAAGGTCAATGTGAATGCCATCTGTAACCCATTTTACTTCTGTTCTGAGTCAAAACTTTGACAAATAATATAGGGTTTGATTTGATCCATTAGGAACTGACTGCAACATTGGATAGGAAGGGTTGAAAAAATAAGACAGATTCATGAAGTATTAATACTGCACTACTAAATACTGCTCTCTCACTGAACTAATTATCTCTCTCTCTCTCTCTCTCTCTATATATATATATATATATATATATATATATATATATATATATATATATATATATATTTTTTTTTTTTTTTAATATTTTTTTTTTTTTGGGGGGGGGGGTGGTGTAAGACCCAGACATGAATTGTCACTGAAATGAATAAATGGACATTCAGATGTCCTGCTCACGAGGAAATCTTGGTTCCTGAAGTGTTAGAATCACATGAAAGTTGAGGCATGTGTAAAACATCAGCACCCGCTTCCACACAAAGCTCCTTTGCTAAGGTGTGTTTACAACTAAAACTGTATGAAGGAATTCCTTGTCCTCCCTTTCTATAGCCAGGCCTTATACTTAACCAGAAGTCACAACACAACACACACACTCAGACTGAAGTCTACCTCCACCCAATCAGCTACACCACGTGAGAGGAAAAAAAAGACCTATGTTGATGGGTAGGTCGTTCCTGCCTGAGAGAAACTTCATGGGAAAACAGTGCATATGGGGGAACTCCTACTGTCAAGGGAGGATGATATGGCATTGGCCCTTTTTTTTAGCATATTGTACTCTTTATTTCACATTTGACAGATTTCATCACTCAGTTCTGTTGGTAGCACCAGACAGAAGCAGATATGTGATGGGATATTTGAATAACTGCATTTTTTTCTGGGAATGTTTTGTTAGATTTGTTTGCTAAGTATCACTATATGTATATATAAATTGTCTTTTTTTTCTTAAATTTGGTCACACAAAATGGAGCAATGAAGCAATTGACATCCGACCATCTGTTGATAATTTGACCCTAGGCCAAGCAGCCTGGCTGAAACTTAACAGACTGTTCTTACACAATGAGATAAAGTGTTAGGAACCCAACCCACAAAGCCATGTGTGAAGTCCAAGCCTCAAAGTGTTCTTCTGTTTGAGGTTAGGAGGTTATTAAACTATGAATGTTCCCTATTGCTCCTCCGAGGGTCTTTAAAACGCTCAAACATGCAGCTCATACGTGCACCTGCATTCAGACAGGACTTTATGGTCACTCCCTTCCTCTCAGAACATCTACGAGCAATTTGGTTCTTGTCTTTAAAAAGAAGGGAAATGTTTTAGTAGGGTGTTTTACTTTATTATGTCTAGTCCCACCAAATTATATTTGGGGACAAGACCTTTTCCACTTGTGTTGACCATTCAGGATATGTATTCTCTAAAAGTTTCCACCCAAAAAAAAAAAAAAAAGTGAAAAGTTCTCATGGCAACTTTTGCAAAACAAGGTGAAGTGCTCACTGGAGACTTGGAGCCTGATGTTTCTATTGTTTTGAGGACAGTCATTAAATGTGTTGTAGATGCGTTGACTCATGACTGGTTTTGTTTTTCTGAGAGCAAAGCAATTGTGATGGCCAAACTGTGAGTGTGGTTAGTCTGTCTGAAAGCTCTCCAGGGACTGTAGAAACTCAGATCAGCTCTTCTTCTTTCTTGATAATATGAGGTATCCTTTTGTCTTCAGGGTAATGGTTTAGTTCTTTAAAAAAAGACACAATAAGTCCAAGTGTTTTAGGCCAAGGTTTTCCCAAACTGAAGTTTGTGAATTAATGAAAAGCTAATAATTAATTAAACAATAAAAAAATGACAATTAAAATAAATTTTTAAAACAACAACAACAACTAAAAATGGTTAATTTGTTTACCTGCATGTCACATGACCATTAACCAAATTTGAAAACTCAAAGATTATCTTAAGAATATTCTTGAATATTCTTAAGCGGTAGGCTGTTTTAGAATGGAAAATTTAAAAGAATAATAATAAAAAAATAATAGTACAATAATAATAATAATAATACTTCTACTACTACTACTAATAATAATAATTTTAGAGAATCAATAAATTATGAGTAATTGTATTGCTATTGTGTAAATATCTAGTCTAATCAATTAAAAAGTAACTGTTGTCTGATTATGAGTATGTTAAAAAGTAATATAATCTAATTATAAGAATTTAATTTTTGGAATCTGATTGCATAATCCAGACTACATGGGTTTGTTCTCCCTCAGCTAGGGGTGAGCGATATATGGCAAAAATATCAATATTGTTATATCACGATTCATGATTATATTACTATAAAATCGGTTGGTGTTTTCTATTTTGCAAGCTGTTTGAGCATAACAGTCAAACTAATTTTCAAGGAATAAGCCTTTCAAGGTAAGAAAATATAAAAAAAGTATGGCGGATATTTACGCCAAAGTAGGCGATGATAAAAAAAATTTGCATTATTTTATCTTTGTTAATAAAAAAGAAATGAGAACAAAGATACACATTACAAATACACATAATATACAAATAAAATAAACAGCATTTTATTCGCAGGTATAGGCTACAATGTGGTGTACTTAGCAGGAGCATTAAAAATGAATGAACAAATATAAAATTAAAACACTATATATATGTACACATTGATTCCTATTAAAACAACTGTATTCAAGTTTTCAGTCAAGAGTATGAGTGATTTTTCAGTCAAGAGTATGAGTGATTTTTCTCTTTGCGTTTGGTGTTTTATTACCATTAAAGGAATAATTCACTCAAAAATGTTAATAGACTAGTGTTTTATTTTTATACCTTCATTTACTCACTCAAAAGATGTTTTAACCAGAATTAGTTTCTTTCTTCTGCTAAACATTAACACTATTTTGAAGAAGGTGGAAAACCAAACAGTTGCTTGTCCACAGTAACTTCCACAAAGTCAACAAGGACCAGCAACTGTTTGGTTACATAGATTCTTCAAAATATTGTCTTTTGTGTTCAGTACAAGAAAAAAAAATTATATAGGTTTGGGACAACATGTGAGTGAATATATAATGACAGAAATTTTATTTTAGGGTGAAATATCCCTTTAATTACAGTCGGCAGCATGTATTAGACTACTGTCCCTTTAAGACCTGCACGCATCTAATATACAAGCACGCATCTTTTTCTCTCAGTTGTTTACTTTCATTTTAGACATAACCAACTGAGTCTATACATAAACCTTGAGTGTTTTGACCATATTAGCTCAAAACATAAATTAGTTCTGTGATCAGGCACTGTTTGATGTGCTTTTTTGGGTGTGCTCAGAAAAAAAGCACATCAGAACAGCACACGAATGAAATGATTAGAGTAACTCTACGGCTGGGTTAACACTGATGTTAATGTATGTTGCAGTATATTAATTTGGCGGCACCAGAAATGTTAGCTGTAGCATAGGTGTTACACGATACTATGATATTTCTTCAAAAGCAGATCATGGAGACAATTTTATCTTTACATCGCACACCCCTACCCTCGGCAGAAATCGTGGACCGGGGGCTAAACCGGACCACAAGTTCACTTTAGCGTCGGACCTCAAAGTGGCGGGAGGTCGAGTCCCCCAGGCCCCCTCCTGTGCACGCCACTGACAGTCTGTTGCTATTTTACATTTTAGTAAATTCATCTAACTTCACACATTTTCAATTGTATGCTTCCATACAATCTGGAGCCTCATGCTTACACTTTTTATTCTTGGATGTTGTGTCTATACAGAATGGTGTAGCATTCTTCAACAAAGCAACCAAAATACCTGTAGATCATTTTTATTTTTATTTTTTCTGGATATGGCAGGGGTTGGCTGAGGAAAACAGCAGGAGTCACTTCTAGCTCAGAGAAATTACACATTTCAGATTCTTGTGTAAGGCAAAATCACATTACCTCAGTCTTTCCACTGAATGTCTGCAGGCTATAAAATTCCTCACTGCCTAGATATTCTCATTTTCCACTAGCAGCACTTTCTTCCAAGAACTGTTCTGCTCTTATCATCTCATAATCGCTCTACTCCCCTCACCTTTTAGGAAACATGATATGTTTTGACATGTTTAAGATGTTTGGGATGATTGTTTTAACTATTTTTTTAATTGCTGTTATGATTACTGCAGTTGATGCAGTGTGATGTCATGCAGCTGATGATGTCATTGTTATAATATACAGTATTACAAGAGCTTCTTCAAAAGTCAAAACCCGTTGTGTAAATCCAAACTTTGCACAGTCTGGACATTTTCTCATCAAATTTCATGAGGGGCAGGGATGCTTTTAACACAGTAAAAAACGTTGGGTTGTTTTTTAAACCCAACCGTTGGGTTAAACATATTGGGTCAATGTGTTGGGTTATCTTAAAATTTGTTGGGTCAAAATTTTTTTCGTCGTTGGGTTATTTTTAGTTATAACCCAACTGTTGGGTTAAAAATGTTTCCCGCTTCACTCCGGTCAAATTTTAACGGTCCAGTCAGAGACTCAGCGCGGACATCAGCGGCAGCCTGCATGATTATGAAGGGTAAGTAACTGTTAATATAATCGTATGATGTATATAACTGTTATTACATTAAGTAATGTGTCTGATACGTTAATTATTATTTTCTTATACGTTAAAAAAGTTTTTATTCCCTTTAGTCAGTTTGTTTTCCCCAGAGAGGAATCCTATTCCTGTTTGTTCGCCATCATTATTACATTAAAAGATTAGCTGCAAAAATTTTTAGACAAGTATTACTTAAAGTTGATAAAAATGTCTGGTGAAATGTGAAAGTTTGACGAAATCATTAGAATTAAGCTAGAAAAGCCGCACAGACCATTTATCGGATCGGACCAGTGAAAGAAGCTGCTCGAGGGACTCGCGAGCTGAGCTGAGCTCACACACATCAGTCATGCAACAGACAACAGACTCCGCGAGAATCGATTGAATGAACCTGCAATTTTCTGTTAAAAAAGTTCAAAACCCAGACGAAAGAAAAGCGCGCAGTCGTGAGACAATCCGCTCTTTCAGCGGAAATTTATACCAGTGCCCCAAATTTACATAACGTTATCGTAACTCCTACAACCAACCTTTAAGAGGGGAGGGTAAAACAGAAGCCATATTCGTCTTAGCGCACCAGCACTAATTAATTGTACAGTAATAGTGTTTCAATGGTTTATTCATATTGAATATTGTTATGCATCTATCAGAATACCCTATAATTACAGCAATTTCTCTTGATTGACGTGTTTTTTAAATGTGTTGTACTAAATGTGTTTATACTTATGTTTTAGACAAAGGACTTTTTCCTGAAGGAAAAATTGCAACAATAGAATTTCTGCCTGTTAATTGAAACATTTCAAGGTAAGTAACCTATTTAAATTTATGATACATAAGTTTTCAATTTTACTTAGACCTATGACTTCCAAAAATTATGAAAAAAAGACAAATGAGGTGAAATAAGTGTATTGCTGCATTCCCGTCCAACATAGCTTCATTTCATTTACAGTGTAATTGTGTTCATCCCTACAAGTCCAAATCAGTCAAAGGGTAAAGGGTGGTAAAATTTACTCACATTAGCCGCAAATATTGGCAACTATTTTCTGGAGGGAGTGAAAACTGGTTTAGTCTGTCTCTTAGTGCAAATGATAGTAGATCCCCACAAAGACTGTAAAAATTTAAACTGTAAGCTTAGTTTTTTTTTTTTTACTTGTGCTTTCTCTGTACTTTTGTCATTTAAAGGCCTTCGTGCAGAAATTGTCTTTAAAACCCTTCCTGCTGTCTGCACCATACCACACAAATGGAAAATTGGTGTGCACATCATACACGGAAATGAAGCGGTCTTTCATTGACATTCAACCTGTAAGTAGAAGCAAAACTTAAAATTACAGTGCCCTGTGTAGTCAAGTCACCTTTATTTATTTTGTATAAGACACACGTTGTACAATACAAATCATTCCAAGAAGATATTTTGAAAAAAAAAGATGATAGAATTTTAATTTATGGGTTAATTATCACTTTAACCAATTTAAATTCGCTATAGCTTTTAATTCATTTAAATTCACTCATTTGTAAAGTGAGTGTATCAATGAAATATCATCACAATGCATGTTAACTGAACTTTTTTTTGTATTCTTTTAAGGTTGGCACTAATTAGTGCTGTAATCATGAGACAAGCCAGAATCCACATGTCCTGGTGCTTGGTGACAAGGAAAACTCCTCCCAAGATTTTATTATTTTAAACGGGGAGGCGATGGAACAGAAGACGATACTACAAGCAGTTGATCTGTGTTTCAAACTTTTCTTTGTATATGACATCTACTACCCAAAGCCCTCTGCTCATATTTGAGAGTTTTTGTAACACACAGTATTTAATAGTTTCTTCTGCACACTGTCTCCTCCTTTAAAACTTTGTATTTTGTAATCAGTAAAAAACTTTTATTTTATTAATCATCAGTAAGTCCAGCAGCTGGTATATTTGTATTATTATTACTTGATTTTATGATTATTTTTTGTTTTATTATTATATGTTAGGTTCATTTTATTTGAAAGTCGTAATATTTGCCAAGTATGATAACCCATACTCAGAATTGGAGCTCTTCATTTAACCCATCCAAGTGCACACACACAGCAGTGAGAAGGCAACACACCCAGAGCAGTGGGCAGCTATAGATCCAGCACCCGGGGAGCAACTGGGGGTTCAGTGCCTTGCTCAAGTGCACTTCAGCCATGGGTATTGAGGGTGTGAGAGAGCACTGTTCATTTACTCTCCCCCACCTACAACTCCTGCCAGCACCAAGACTCAAACCTGCGACCTTCGGCTTACAGGTCCAACTCTCTAACCATTAGGCCACAGCTGTGAACTGTATTTGCACATTTGTGTGTTTTGATATGAATATGAATTGACACATTTGTACATCTTGAAAATGTCAGTTGTATTTTTACACATTCTTGTACATTTAAATAAAATATTTAAAAATATATTTTTAAATGTGTTATTAAAATAAAATCTGTAATTTACAACAAAGTAGTTTCAAAATATGGTTGTATTAAGTAATTTTTTAATAAAAATACTGATGTTAATTAATATAAATAATTAACTCAACTGTTGGGTAACTTTTAACCCAACAGGATTTTAACCCAATGGGTTGGATTGAAATAACCCACAGATGGGAAGGCGCTATACCAACCCATAGTTGGGTTACAGGTTTTTAGTGTGAAACAGCTTTATATATATATAAAGGCCTTCTGTGGTGTGAGTTCATTTCCTGTCTACCTGGCCGCCCAACCCCCAGCCTGCTGGAGTAAAGGGAAAATAACTGAGTCTCTGCGAGTAGTTATTTCCAGATGTGTCCTCCATTTTGGGCCTGCTGTGAACAGCTTCTCAGACAACTTCTCAGACAGGAAAGTGCAAGACTGAGAACCACAAGTTACAGCAATGAGAAGTCCAAATGAGCTGATTCTAGAAAATCAGGATAATGAGGACGGATGTCATAGATTATAGAGCAAATCACCAGTGAGATTTTCATTGCAATCTGTTTTTTTTGACATTTTAAATGGATAATGCATTATGCTTGCGGTGTTTTGTTTTTTTTAACAGGCCTGTTTAACCTTTCTGTATCTGGTAACCCATGAAAATAAGAAAGAGATAAATGTAAGAAAATATGCAATATGTCCCCTATAAACTCCAGTGAGAAAGCATAAATGCTGTTCAAATGTTAACTGAGATAGGTTTCACAAATCACCATTGTGAGGATATTAGAGTGTGTGTGATAATTGCACAACAATGGGACGAAGGCATTAGTTTGAATTTGGGATTGGGATATATCCCACAAAAGCCACATCCTTTACCGCGCTTGACTGTTGTCCTTGGAAACGAGAAGAGTGGTTTCAAGTTCATAGATTGCTTGGAAGGTCAGTTTCATACGAAATTAAGGGAAATGATGAAGAATGGTTTGTTTAAAAAAAAAAAAGAAAAAAGAAAAAAGAAGAATGGAGAAATACTTTTTCATACTTTGGTTTCTGTTCTTTTAACAGTCCAAAAATATTACACTACATAAATGCTTGGCAGAAGTTTGACTATCTAATGCAGTTTTTTTATGTTTAAATTCTAGTATTTATTATTTATTTTACATGCACTTGTTTATCATTTATCATTAATTTTATGTTTTCATTTTAAATTAAGTTTTAGTGAGTCTTTAGCAGGATATCTCCTCCATAGGATTATATAATAATAATAATAATAATAATAATAATAATATATGTGTGTGTGTTTGTGTGTGTGTTGCATTTATATATTTATGTCTTTTTATTATTATTATTATTTAATTTAATTGTAAGATATAAAGATTGTGTATATCGGTCAGGATTCTGCACTGTTCTGTGTCGTGTTTTGCCGCTGTTTCTGTTCCTGTTTTTCCTTATTTGGTCACGTTTAGTTTGATTAGTCATCCCATGCACCTGTGTTTGCCCAGTCATCCCCTGTATTAAAGTCCCAGCCCGTGCAGTCTGTCTCTGTCGCGTCTACTTGTTTCTACGTGTGTTTGCCCGGCTCCGATTGTAGTCTATCCCGTGTTTTCGACATTGAAGACAATCCTACTCCTTGTCTCTTGCGGTCTTCCCGCAGAAGCATAACGTGACGATATATTGCAGTTCTGAGTTTATATTTCACAATTTTAATTTTTTTTCTTTTTTCAGCATTGTAAGAAAAATAAATTCACAATTATGAGATAAAAAGTCACAATTACATTTATTATTATTAGTTTATTCAGTTTTTATTTTTTCTATTTTGGTTTATTTGTATTATTTAAACTTATATGCATTTCAGTTAGCTGCTAAAATGTCCGTTTTTCATCTAATATTTGTATATGTCAGATTTTTTTATTCATTTTTATTAATATATGTTATCATATAAATATTTTATTTCTTAATTTTAGTTAACAATGACAACACAGCTCTGATACCACAATATTTCCCGGTCAGTTGAGCCAGCCTGACACATCAATATTGTGTCAACCAATGGTGTGAGTTTGGGAAATGTTAATATTGTATGACTTATTGGTGGAATTATATATTTAATATAATCATTATTAAAGTTGCATTACCTTGCTTTGTTTCTGCTATATTGGTGTCAGAATAATGTAGTTACAGTATCTACCAGCAGGGGCTATCGGGTCAGGTTAACCAGCCAAAACGAACCAGTCAGTCACCACAGTCATATTTGCCACCAAAACACTGCTACTTTTCAAAATTAAAACTGGGCTAAACATAGATTTTTACTTACATGTTATGAACGAAGCATGCATTAATGGCAGAACTTTCATATACAGCCACTTTTATATATACTGCTTTTCATCGGCAAGATAAACTGTCTGCATTTTTCTGGGAGAAACTCGAGATGACAGAGGACCACAGAGGAGTTCAAGGGATTTTATTGGTCTTATGGGTGGATCTGTCTGCCTGATGGGAAAACACTGAAACCTTGGAAATAAAGTAAAATCAAGCATCTGCTCAGCTAGAGAGCTAGGGAAGAAACAGCAAACACACACAACACACAAACACACACACAAACACTGCTTTCCTGTGATGTGGTACAGACGTCACCCGCAGGCTCGCTGTGCGGCCTTTAACCAGAAGAATCATAAAATCCCACATGTTGCCCTGCCTAGCATTCAATCACTCTCACATGTAATACGCCTCAGACTGTACAGACCTCTAAACAAATGAAGACAGTTTTAGTTTAAAACCCGTGGGTTTATGGTAATAAGACACTCCTCTCAAAGTGTCTAGCTAAATGTACAGACTCCATTCAAAGCTGATATAAGAAAGTTTTCACCTTTACAAAACTTAAAAGTATGGTTTAACCAGAACTGTAAATCTGTAATTTTATTTATTTATTTATTTATTTTCGTTACTGCACTTTTGTGGTTTGGAATTATATAATGGTGAGTAAATTATTAAATGGGTGAAATTTCATGTTTGGGTGAACTGTTCCTTTAAGGGGGGTGACATTCTAATCCTAGGTAGCATCTGATTGGGCAAGTCTTAGTTCACACCCCTGAATAGATACAGTCGGCATCTAGTCATAGATGGGGGAGTGGCGAGGGCAGAGTCGGCGTGGGGGAAAACACTGCGAACATCGTGTGTATTTGAATTACAAAAATGCTCATATTGATGCCTCATTCCCAGGGACACGTAGAACAATTGTCTCTTTTAACTTTAATATTCATATACACTAGTCCATATCGATATTTGATATATTTTACAGCCCTAATGTAGATGTATTCATTCAAAAATAGCCAAAATCCTTGACGTTCTGCTTTATACAGCAAGTTCTATTTTTGACTGGATCCCGCGATTCAATCGTTTCGCAAACACAGACGGGGTGAATTTATGAATGAAAGTGTAAAAGTTCTGACACAAAACTAAGTTGTTACGTGTCCACACGCTTTTTTAAGTGGGTTTATGTTCGACACTAGGCTAACGTTACATAGTTTAGCTTCGGGTAGAATGATAAGGCTAATTATATATGCACTCCACTTTCTAAAACAACCTTACACAGTTTTGATAACGTTAATAATGAACACGATGTTAATATAGCCTGCCTGTGATGAATGCCGACTGCACACACACACATGCTTAGTCTTGGGATTCCACAACTTCCCTTGATCATCCTCACAACTTATTGCTTGTAGCCATTTTGTCATCCTTTCCGGTTCTGTATGTTTATTAGGAAGGATGTAGAACTTCATTTCATAATTTGTTAGTTTATTTGAGGTACAGAAAACGACACAGCAACTCTTCGGCGTGATTGTCCCATGTATTTCAATTGGCGCCAAGGCAATGTTTTCCCCCACGGGGTAAATTCACGTCACGTGACGGGGCGTTCCCGGGGGCGTTCCCAGACCATCCGTCTGTATCTATGAGAGTTAAGTCTGTTGTTGAGTTGAGTTGAGTTGAGTTGATTTGATTTGATTTGATTTGATTTGATTTGATTTGATTTGATTTGATTTGATTTGATTTTTCTGAGGAAGAAATGGGCCTCTATAATACTTCTATTAATTAAATTATTAATGAAGAACTTACACCTTTCAGCTATTTTTAGCAACATCCTTAATTTCTGATTTTTTGCTCTGCTTTATGTGTCTCTAAGCATCACGTTATCACGTTTATTATTTTGTGGTATTAAAATGTCAAGCACTTGGTTCAGCACTCACTGATTGTTTCCAGTCCAACTGTGTGTGATTCCTTTAGAATTATACATAGTTGTAATATCCAGATCAAGAGATGAAAAAAAAAATAAAAAATGACACCGTCTAGACTGGCCAGATTCTGGACAAATAACTACTACTCAAATGGACAAAACAAACACTAGAGCAGATGGAAGTAGGGAAACTGTCTCCACTGAGTGGGTTATAAACCCATCCAAAAGCTTTTTGACTGTCAGTGCAAAGTTCAGGAATAGTCCACGTTGAGTAAGTGCACAATGTTAGTTTTTCATGTGACTTCCAGCTTCGTTATTCTCTGTTTCGAATAATGAATTGTATAATTTTTTTTTTTTTTTTTTACTTTATTTATTTATTATTATTATTATTATTATTTTCTCTTATGTCTTGCATTCAGGCGTAATTCTGATTAAATGTTAGTGGTGTCTGTCTGTGGTTTTGGCTGATGTTTGGGAGGTGTCTTTTTCTGCTTTCCTCCCAATCCAAAGTTAAGCTGAAGAACTCCACACAGACGAGCGGATGAGGGACTGATTTGACACCGCATCCCTTCATTTGTCTCCTCTGCCACCCTGCCTTCAATCTTAGTCTCGCTGTAATTAGGGATATCTTGAGAACTTTCTGAGGTGTCTAAATTTGAACGGTCAATATTTAGCTTGGTTGCCTGCATGCATGATGTGGCAGATTTAGTTTCTGGCTACTAAGGTAAATTTAAACAAGGAGTCTTTCAGTGAATCCTGTAAAGTGCATGACAGCTTTCTTAGTACTGTCCTTAGCCTATTCCAACTCACTTCATTCCAGACATTTACTGTAAATATTTTCATGAGTTATGGAAAAATGTAAAAAGCTCAGATATTTTTTTTTTTTTTTAGTATGCTTCATTTGTATTCTCTGTATTATATATTCTCAATGCTACTTCCTTTGTAAATGGCTTTGGATAAAAGAGTCTGCTAAATGCATAAATGTAAATGTAACTTGATTATGGTTGCACAGTGTTAGTTTTAATTTGTTATTTTTATCAACATAAAATAAAGGCAGTGCAGCAATTATGATTGCTTACCTAATCAAAAGCTGAATGATAAGAGGAGTAAAAGAATGACAAATGGGCTTTAGGTCAGAGAAAGTGAAAGGGCTAATGCTGTATTGAGTAGGTTGAAATGGAGGTCAGGTTTTGCATTCAGTCATCCCTTCCTGCTGTGAAAGTTCACACTCCAGCAGTCCAGCAGATGTTCTGACGTCTGCACTCTCACTGATGGCTTATTAGCAGCTGGGTGCTAAGAGCAAAGCTTTGATGTCAAAACAATAGCTGGAGTGTTGAAAGAGCCCTTCATACTGCCCACTGACAATATCAACAATCAACAGGAACAAATGGCAATGGAGTTAACAGAGATTGAGTGAAATCCTTTTCAGTCTTAGGTAAATTTAGGAGAAACAAACCAAAATGTGTTATTTTTTCAAGCTTAATTCTGCCATGCATTATATATATATATATATATATATATATATATATATATATATGTGTGTGTGTACAGAATTTTGAGTTATAACTCTCGCTTGTGAGTTTACATTGTTGTTGTTTCTTTTTCTTTTTCTTTTAGGGAAGTCGTGGCCTTGGGTCGTGGGTTGTGAGTTCGAGTCTCGGGCTGGCAGGAATTGTGGGTGGGGGGAGTGCATGTACAGTGCTCTCTCCACTGTCACTCTCTTTTTTCTTGCAGTTGTGCGTTTATATCTCATAATTATGTTCTACCTGTTTATTTGCAAGAACAAAAAAGTCTGGATTGTGAGATATAAAAATAGAATTTCAAGAAAAAAGTCACAATTACTTTTCTTTTTTCTTTTTTTATTTCATTTTTTTTTTTCAGAGGAGAAAATAAGCTTCCATAAGATTATAGCTTTAAATTTTGACTGTCATAATTTTGCAAGGCCAACACAATGAATTACAGTTGGGGGAAAAAAAGATGAATAAACATTATAAATATATTTGCATTTTTTAATTAAATAAGACGCATTAATAACTACAGTAAGCAGTTGTTAAAAATATTGGTTGTCTGGTAGGTGAAAGTTGTCTGTGCTCACTATGTTCCCATCTGAAAAGCTAGGAATAGACTCCAAACGTAATGTTTAATGTGTTCCAAGCCATGTGAAGTCCACATCACTGAAACGGGCCACATTTTACAAAACCTCCAACTGCCAAGATTCCCATTTCTGAAAAACCTTAGTTTGCTTTTTAGTGCTTAGAAGCACAACAAGGCTTTCCTTTCTCTCCCGCGAGCTGAGTCCGTCTGGCTAATGCTGGCGGAGCGTTTGAGAGCCAAGGGTCCTGCAGTCACTGCTGACTTCAAAGCTGTAACCTGAGTCTCTCTGCAACTCCACAATAAATCAAATAAACCATTCGGTGGGTGTTCAGGGGGGCGGAGGGGACCGACACAGGCCAAACACAAAGACTGAGAAAACAAGCAAGTGCAGTAGGGGAGAGAAAGAAACAGACAAACGCTGAAGAGAAAAAGGAGAGGGAACACATAACAAAAGAAAGATCATAACAAACCGAGGAAATACGGCATGCTACAAAGTAACAGAAAAGCAATTATATTAAAGAAAAAAAAAACAAGGAATATCTCTTATTTTTATTTTGTATGGAGCAATGAGACTACAAAGAGAATCTTGTAGAAAACTTTGCTTCTGAGAAGAAAAAAAAAATCAAAGGGATTTAAACAATATCTCAAGATCAAAATGACAGTATGAAAAATTTAATGTAATGGCAAAAAAATATGTAATTTATTAAAAATCTCATTTTATTCACCTTTATTATCTGAAACAAAAATTATTAACCAATTATAATCAAAGATTGTTCGCAAATGTTGAATGATAGATCTTACATTATATACCAATAGATAACCCTAACCCTAATATAAAAATAAAATGTACTGTATATTAATGTGACAAGTTATGACATTGCTTGACAGCTAGGCCTAATACCACTTCATCCACATCTAGACTTGTTTGCGACAAATCTTACCATAGATTTGCACATTACACCATGTTTTGTGCAGTATAAACCTCAACCAGTTGATCATATATCTCTTTGGGAATTTTAGGAGAAACATTTGATTTGATAACTGAAATTAAATAAAGACCAACACCTTACCTCTGGGAAGTGTTTACCCAACTGCAAAGCTAGTCTTTGACTACTACAGGTCATCATCAAAGGCTGATATCCTTAGGGTTCACGCCACAACACCTTGAGGCCAGGAGGCCGTAAAAGGTTAAGGAAGGACATCTCAGCGAGGGGGAGAGCGTCCCGCTGAGCCTGTTGGAGAATGCAAGGTATTTCTCGTCTTAAAAATATGCAGGAATGCAAGGGGCTGGCTCCCCAAAGATAACATCAACCCTATATCTTTTTCATGGAGATGTGCGATTATAACCCCGTCAGGCTCGTACTCATCAAGCTGAGACATAAGTCACCATTTATTAAAGGCTGAACACTGATCTCCATCCTGGGTCTTTATTAGTTTGATGGATTTGAGTTACCTATCTCAGGTTTTAGAACAACACACACAGGAAAACGAAATGTATTACATAAAGACAGTGGCAAAAAGCAAGAGGGAAAAAATCTAGAATGCTTTACATGGATTGCAAAAGATGGTTGGACGTGAGCCTCTTCCTTTGGGACCTCCACCCTTCGTTGATTCATTCCCTTTTCTCATGTCCCATAATTTTATAGCTCAGAGTAAGAATACAGCCAACTTCGAGCATTGCATCACAACAGGTGGTTGGTCATATCCTTCACTTTCAGCCTCCCTAAAGAGACGCTAAACAAATACAGACACAGAACCGGCTTCACTAAATTTAATGTGCCTACAATGTGGTTTTACACACCTTGGGCTTGTTTCAAGATTGACTAACACGTTACAACTTCAACACTGACTCAGTGTTGCATTAATTTTGCATTTAGGATATGCTTGTGGTGTGCTTTCAAATGGACTACAAAATTATTGTGGATTACACAAATGGTCCCTTGAAACCAAATGTCATTAGGCATTTCGACACTCCTATGTCAATGCAATACTATGTTGATAAATTTTAAGGAAAATTGGCTAATAATATAAATTTATACAATCTTGTTTGTATGCTTTTTTTTACTACCTACTGAAAATTGTAAAGCCCACTGAAGACTGGGTTTAGAGGTCTTCATTCTCACTGTTATGCTAAAAGAAAGTATGAAACCTCCACTTCATAAAATAGTTATCTTTTAAGACTGAGTTGGGCATTTTAATATTTACAGTATACAGGAATAGTTTAACCCAAAAAGCTATTCTCTGATCATGTAATTCTTCTAAAAAAGTACTTTTTCACAACCATTCCAAAAGCACACTCTATATTGTATGAATGTGTGTAGTATGAATCTGGACGTTCTACATTTATCATGTTGTCATTGTCATGTGACTTGCCAGCATCAGTTGCATCACTTTCATTGCAATTCACAAATCCTCTCCCATATGAAAGTAAAATGTCAATTTAATGCACATTTCAGAATTTCGCTGGAAGTAGTAGATTCTTTGTGCCTACTATTTTATGAAAACTGTGAATTTGCACATACTTTTCCTAAATAGTTTCACAGCTCACCTACTATATATTGTGGGTTAGAAGGAAAAATAGGTTTTTATGTCCTGGGTGGCTTGTTTAGCTTGCATTGAAGTGCAAGAAGATAATGACAGTTTATTTCCACAGTCAATCAGCGAAGTATTTGTCTCAAAGGCTTGCACAGTCACAGGAAGCCATGGCCTAATGGTTACACAGTTTGACTCCTAACCCTAGGGTTGTGGGTTCGAGTCTGGGGCCGGTAATACCACGACCGAGGTGCGCTTGAGAAAGGCATTGAACCCCCAACTTCTCCCCGAGTGCCGCAGCATAAATGGCTGCCCACTGCTCTGTGTGTGTGTGTGTGTGTGTTCACTGCTGTGTGTGTGCACTTTGGATAGGTTAAATGCAGAGCACGAATTCTGAGTATGGGTCACCATACTTGGCTGAATGTCATGTCACTTTCACTTTCAACCATAGGCAAGTATCCATATTCGGACACAGCATGCGACCGAACCACATGGATGTCAATGCTACTCTATTTGGTTTATGAACTTCAGTGAAGAAGATTTTCAGTGAATAGAGGCTTAAATTCTGGAAACTATGATATACTTCAGAGAAAGCAGAACGAAGGTCATACGGGTTTAGAATGACTTAAAGTGGTAGTTCACCCAAAAATGATAATTTGATGTTTATCTGCTTACCCCAAGGGCATCAAGGATGTAGTTGACTTTGTTTCCTCAGTAGAACACGCAATGAGATTTTTAGCTCAAACTGTTGCAGTCTACAGTCTTATAATGTAAGAGGATGTCAATCATGGCAATAAAAAACAATAAAACAAACAAAAAAACAAAACAAATAAAATCCTGCAGATCGTGACGATACATTGATGTGTAAAGACAGAAAAGATCAGTCTGTGTAAGAAACTGAACAGTATATATATATATATAATTTATTTAATTTTTTTTTTTTTTTTTTATACCTCTGATTCACGCAATGTCCAAACTTTTAGAACTCTCCGAAGCGCGTCCTCCTGTGCACGTTCTCAAGCAGGCACATCAGGATTCTTTTTCTTCTTGCTTTATGGCGGATTGCAGACTTATAAGTGCAGTGCCACCGGCAATCTCTCAAATGGTCCACTTGAGAGATAGGTGGCAGTAATGCACTTTTAAGTCTGCAATCTGTTTTTTTCTTTTTTTATGTTTTAACCCATCCATGTCCATTATAAGACTGATAGACTGCAACGGTTTGAGCTAAAAAAATCTCAGTTAGTTTTCTACTGAAGAAACAAAGTCACCTACATCTTGGATACCCTTGAGGTAAGCAGATAAACATCACATTTTTATTTTTGGGTTAACTATCCCATTAGGTTTGGTGAGCAAATGATGACAGAACTTTCATATCTTGGTGAATAAACTCAACACAGACGTTCATCTAAATGGATGTGCATGACTCTGTCTTGGAAAACAATGGTTGTCATCCAGCTGTGTATGGTTGTGCAAGTCTTTCAGACAATAACTTCCCTGATGGACTTTTGAAGTAAACGGTCATGCTCCTCTTGCTCTTCAATGGAAGCTAAACAGGCCACCCAGGACATGAAAGCCTCTTATTCCCTCCAACCCACACTGTCAGAGCGTTTACTGAACAGGCCTCCCAGTTGAGATCTCTGGCCATTCTCCAGACAACCAATAACATGTTCTACCCGTCAAGCTCCCCTTGTCTGTTATTTATGTATCAAATATATAACTGAGCTATACTCCCTGCAACATAATAGCATTCATTACACCAACGAAGAGTAATAGACCAATTCTAGACTGTGATGAGCAGCCAAACCAACCGAGAAAGTACAAACTGTACAAACTGCACAAAGTCCCTATGTAAAGACTAGTCAAATAGAGTAGATTTGTGGTAATGCACTGTTTCTTTGCAGTCATGTTGTAGCACATGCAAACTCTGCAAGTTAATGTCTCCCAGGGCCCAGGGAAGCTGTATGTGAACTTTGCGTGTTGAAGCCATGTGTATAATGGTGGGCTAAGGGGAGACGTCATCCAAAGAGACAAGTCTTAGCTGTCCATCCTGTTGGCAGGTTAATAGGATGTTTACTGCATCACTGAGCCTCTGGGTATTACAGTCACATCCAGTTATTTAGCTAGCTTAATTAGTTTGGCATATGTTGATATGACATAATTTGAACCATTTGCCAGGGTAAAATTTGTTACACATTGGTGGATCTAAACACAATACCATCTCAAACGTTTGAAAATTCCAAACTAGGCTCATTGGAAAAACGTGTATGTTTTGTAAAACTCCAAAAGCACACAATACATACAATTCACCACAGTTTCTAGCTGAAATGAAAACCAGTATCAGTAAAATGCACAAATTATGATTACAGTGGAATATTATTAAATAAAATTGACCATTCATTTTTTATTATTATTTTTTTTTTTGTATCCTTACACAATATTATGTTATGGTCTCGAAACGCTTTTACAATAGTACATGACTTGTCTGCTCAAGCTCACTGGAAATACATGTCTCCATCTACATTTCCAAAAAAAAAAAAAAAAAAGAACTTATTCTTCTGAATTGCTGCAGTATTTACTTGAAATTAACACTAGAGGCAGTACAACTCTGATTTACAGGGTCAGAGTTTAGATTAAGAAAGTCTAATTTACTCACTTTCTACAGGATTTGAAAACTGGTCGTTTTGAATGTTAGCATCACATACACTTGTGAGGTGAAATGCTCCGTTACGTATCCCATGAAACTATGGTTCAACGAAAAACTTAAACCCATATAGAAGCAAGTTAAAATAACATGGTTGCATCAGCGAATGGTTTTTATATCAGTTTATATATCAGCTTTCATTAATACTATCAGGTAGGTTTAGGGTTGGGTTTGGCGCAGGGGATTTGTTATTTTCCAACACGATAGAGCATTAACTTTTTAATTCTGAACTGCAGCAATACATACCTGAAGCAACATAACAAAATTGTGGCCACAGTCACGAATTGAATGTGCATTTTAGCACCACTCACTGGACATTTCACTTTGAAACCGCAAAAAATGTGCAATAAGGTTTGTGATATCAGTATTTCAGAAAAGTTGGGAAAAGCATACATTTTCAGTGAGGCTGGTTTGTGATTTGTTAATGAAAACATTTTCATGTTTGCATCATATAATCAGCATGGCTTTTCTGACAAAGTAAAAGTGCTTGTTAGCTCACCCGGTACAGCACTACACTTGCAATGAAAAGCACTTACAAGAATCCAAGTCACAACACTTGATAAAAGAGCTCAAAGACTTGTAGAAGCAAGTTAAAATGGCATGATTGCTTGAGCAAATGCATTTTATCTTGTGTTTGCTTTTGGTAACACTGTTGGTTAATGTTTTGGATTGCGATTAGTGTAGATGGTATGTTATTTTTAAACTCAATACAGAATTAACTTTTTAGTGCTATACACTCTAAGAAATAATTCCGTAAAATAACAGAAAAAGTACTGGCAGCTCATTACCCGGACTTTGTCCCGTAATTAAAAAACGGAAATTTTCTGTCAATTCAGTGTCCCCACTGTAAATAAAACAGAAATCTCCTGTTATTTAATGGTGTATCTATGGTAAAGAAAAAAAAAAAAAAACAGGACACTTTATGTAATTTAATGATATATTTATAGTAAAAAATATTTTTACTTTCTGTAATTTAATGGTGTATCTATATTAAAAAAAATAAACGTATTAATTTAGGCAAATAGAAATTTTACTTTTCTGTTAGTTAACAGTGTACCTATAATCATAATAACTCTTGGTTGTAAACATTCCAAACAGAAATATGGACCCATTTCCCTGGAGGTGAGGGGTTGGCCTTCTAAAGCTCTTGGTGTCATCTTGGGAGATGTAATGCAATACGGAGGGCTGGTTCGGACAGTTTGGTCATAGACACAGTGAGATTTTGTTCTCTATAAATGTTCTTACATAAAATGGTAAATATTAATTCATTTATTATTATCTATTTATATCCGATATTTTGTCAAGCCACTGTTGTATTAAACAGAAAAGAAGTGTAGATA
The DNA here is from genome assembly GCF_963082965.1 of Carassius carassius. Lineage (NCBI taxonomy): Eukaryota > Metazoa > Chordata > Actinopteri > Cypriniformes > Cyprinidae > Carassius > Carassius carassius. The sequence continues at coordinate 1,299,061 of NC_081803.1, forward strand.
AAACAAAAACATTGGGACAAAAAAAAAATATTTTTTGAATCATTGTTTTAGATTAAGCGAGAAAAAGGGATACATGCATTGTACAGCTACTATGCGAAATATAATCAATTTGCTGCCAAATGATTGTACTACAAAAGCTTGTTGTATCACAGTAAATGTAAGAACAAAACACAATTGAACAATTCCATCATTTTGAGTGCCTAGTTGGTGATGGGAGTACAATAGCATGCCTGTTGAGACTGAGACACACAAACACACCACACTCCTTTCTCTCCGTTCCAGATGCTACTTCTACGGCTGTAAAACAAAAACAAAATATTAATTAGCAAATGGATCTTGCTGAGATACTTTAAATGGCATTGAACATGTATACCAAGAAATGAACTTGGAACATAAATGACATTTCACTTCCTCCTTATCTATGACTTCAGTTAAATTAAGCCAAGTCTTTCACTGCATCGCACAGTCAGCCATCCTAGCAAACAACCAACTGACCAAATGAGGAATGAAGCAAGCAATGGTGTAAGTACAGCCTGCATGATAGAAAGAAAATCTGCGATGTGCGATAACATTGATTTATTGAGATGACGATATGACTTGCCATACATAAACAAACACTAAGGTGTGCATATTAGCTCCGTGGTTGTTTTTAAATTTAGAATAGGACTAGAATTTCATATTTTAATTATAACGTATAAAGTTAACAATAGCAAAGTCACTATACAAACTCGATATCCGACATCACAATACTGGCCAACATTTGCAAAAGGATGAAGAACTCGAGCATCAGTCCTTCCTCCTCCTCCTCTCTCTCTATCGGCTGTTATTTCCTGCCTGCAGGTAACATTACCTGCTAGAGAGGAGTGGCCGGTTTGTCTCAGCAAGCAGCTGAGTTTACAGAGTTGTGCCAAATGTACAAGATTTCAACAGAATAAAACAGTGTGAGTAACAAAGAAGTTTGTGTAATGACCTTTAAATCTTCCAAGGATTCTGGAAGTCACTCAGGTCCGACAGGAATCGAAGCAGTTTTGGTGGAATGTTGTACTGTTTTGTGCCCTTTTTCTGCTTTAATCCCACTTTGGCATGGCATTGCAAAACTATAAAGTATACTATAAAAAGGACAAAGAACTTTGTCAAAACATAGGCCTACCTCTGGGGTAAACATAGGTGCTCCCTTGGGGTAAGTGATGTTCAGCACGTAGAAGAGGCTGAACACTTAGCACTTTATCAATGAAACAAATAAACAGCACTTTCAAATATTTAAGAGCAGACATGAATATCCTTACCCACAACTATGATGCACGGGTTGCTTGGCAGTTCTGCTAAGGCATCCTAAAAGAGAGGTGAAGACACGGACATATCTGAATAACAAAATTTTGTTTTTCTGTGGAATTTCCCTGCAATGCTCAGGACTCTGTATTGGCAGCGGTAACATTGTTATCAGTGTGTCACTACCTTCCCTACCTACTAAACCGAATTACAATAAAATGATGAGTTTTCTTATGCTGTGTGCTTACTTCTTCATTTAGAAGCAGCACCTTTGGCTCCTCCGCAAAGTACTCCATCAGGCCCTGGAGGAGTTTTATTTGATCTGTAGTATCTCCTCTGATTCCCATATATCTCTCTGCAAAATCATCAACAAATATGTATTTTTGAGTCTTAGACCTTTCCAACAATATATATTTTGCCATGATTAGATTAGGATTTAGTAGTAAAATATTGAGGTAAACTTACAGTTAAACAGTGAAATGACACACACAGAAAAGACAGACCTGCCTACAGCAAGCAACAGTTAATTTAACCTTACTAACGAACATTAATGATGGATTTTCGCCCACTCAAAATGGCCCATAATTACATTAAAAGAGAGCCTTCATTTAACGTTCAGCCCCCAAAAAGACAGCACTGATGTCGCACATCAACACGTTAACGTTACTGTCTCAACCACGACTGAACATTTAACAGTTAACGTTTGCAGCTTCCAAAACCAAGAAAACACTAACATTAACTTCTATGACATTTCAAATTTACCTTTTACACACAAAGTGCAGCCAGAGATTAAGATTTTGCGCGTTCACAGTCAGTTTGTTAACACAAGAGGAGATGCTGTGTTTTTTTTTTTTTCAAGCAGTTAAAATCTCCCGCTTCAAATAAAAATACGGACAATAGTTCCGTAAATTAACATAACTAACGTTACTGCCACAAAGAATGGAGAAGCGAAATAAGCGATGATGGCTTGTTCTGACTAATATAACAACTCATACAAACCTGGTCAGTTGTAAATATTCTAAGAAAAAACATCTCTTTAATCTCCCTAACCAAGCGCTGGTTAATAACAGCAGGTCCCGAATGTTAAGTTAGCTAACGTTAAAGTTAGCAATAACCAACGGAAATTCCAAATTGTATACACACGATGAACCCAGACAATATAACATTTAAAACTACTGCAAATAAAAGAGTCACTTGGATAACGTACACCCCCCCCCCCCCACCCCCCAAAAAAAAGTACTTACTGAAAGGCAGACCGTTGCAAATTCTTTTTTGACGTTCTGCTTAGATCCGTCTCTGTCCAAGGCAGTTGCAGGAGAGATCAAAGTCCCATAATGCAATTCGAAACGTAAATTAACAGAAATACACCCGTTAATGACCTTATACGGACAATTTCTGTAAAAATATACAGTAATACAACTGTTAATAAACAGATATTTCTTAGAGTGTACTCACTGAACATTTAACTTCTGATCATCTGTGATACATCGAACAACCAACATAAAACATTTGTTTTATGGATACAACTATACATTATTTTAGTATCGCTCACTTGGCATTTCACTTTGAAAGTGTTAAGAAACATGCAAAACACTCAAATATATATTGTGGTTAAAATGTCGCAGACGTATTTATTTTATTTTATTTTTTGATTGAACATTTTCTAGGGTAAAATTTGTTTCAATTCATTGGAACCAAACTCAATACCATCTCAATCATTTGAGAATTTACAATAGCCACTTTTCCACTGTCGGGTTTTCATCGGGTCAAAAACCCCTGGCCGTTTGCCCCGAGGAAGCACCGATGAGGCATGATCAAGCACCGGAAGTGACAGTGGAAACGTGACTGGCCCTGGCATGCACTAGCACGCCCACCTTTGGCCCGGCAGTGGAAACGCGGCTATTGTGGACCAGACTTTAGGCTGACAGTCAAAAGTCTGGCTTTGCAAAGCTAGATGTTGGCTTGTGAGTATGTTAGCATAGGCACACACAAAGCTAACCACATAGATTTGCACCAGAGTGGGATTACACACAGCAATGAAATGCTACAAGCTGTTAGCACAGTGCAGAAAGTGACAGACGTAACCATGCACCAGAGAAAAATGTGACCCTGGACCACAAAACCAGTTTTAAGTGTAAAGTATTTGGCTGAGATACAACTATTTGAAAATCTGGAATCCAACTGTGCAAAAAAAATAAAAAAATCATAAGAATATTGCCTTTAAAGTTGTCCAAATGAAGTTCTTAGCAAGGAATATTACTAATAAAAAAAATATGTTTCGATATATTTACTGTATGAAATTTAAAAAATATCTTCATGGAACATGATCTTTACTTAATATCCTAATGATTTTTGGCCTAAAAGAAAAATCTATAATTTTGACCCATACAGTACTTCTTTGGCTATTGCTTCAATCATACCCCAGCGACTTAAGACTGGTTTTGTGGTCCAGGGACACAAATGTGACGCAGCTAGTGTTTTGGCTATATCCCCTGTCAGGAAATTTAACTTGTTAGAATTGATCGCCCCAAAAAGAACATTTAACTCCCTTACTTATTCTTCTGCCTTTTTTTTTTTTTTGTCAGAAACTTTATAAGGAGTGTGCTTTGTTTTGTTGGACCATCTGCATAACACATGTCCAAGGGGTTAAGAGCTTATGATTTTATACAAAACACTCCAGTTCCCATGCAATGGCTTTTAACATTCTTCTTCAGCTTGGCGTATAACAAAGATGAAGTGCTATAAAGAAGAAGTGCTATTTACCGAAGAATTGTCCTAATGAAGCTTATCATATTATATGTACATTTGGAGATGAGGTGCATTAAAACTGGCTTGCATAAACCCAAGACACTGTGACTGATTCATGTTCCTTTGATCTGACTTTGATTGCGTGAATGCATACAAAGCTACACTTGTTTGGAATGGAAATGTGTCATAATGTGTTTGTCAAACTGATAAATAGGATCCAGTAATAATCCTCATGCAGTGAAAGAGGGTAAGCAGCAGGGCATTTTGAAAACTAGGGATTACTGATCATCTTATGTTATAATAGCTGTACACAGTAAAGTCATCTGCTGGCAGTGGTATAACTAAAAGTAATAATATTTTTTATTATTTAATATGTACGATTTTGTGTCTTTTTTACGGGTTATTCTATTTGACTTTTAAAGAAAATGTAAAATAAAATCTAAATGTCAATTAATTAATTCATTAAAAAAATATATATTCATGTTAAAATAGCTAAACCATGTTATTGTTTGCTGAATCTAAAGGTAAACTTATTATTAGGTGTTTTTTTTTTATTAATTGAAATATGCCGAAATAAAACAAAACATAAATATTAGATTATTAAAATTACTAAAAAAAAATATAACAATAATCTTGAAAAAAATAATCAATAGTTAGCCTATTCTAACTAATAAAATATCAAAGCACATTACAAACTACAAAAATAGTTTAAATTAAAAAATTGAAAACACACACACACACATATATATATATATATATATATATATATATATATGTATATATATATATATATATACACTGTTAAAAATATTCCGTAAAATATACTGTAAAAAACCGGCAGCTGTGGTTGCCAGAATTATACCGTAAAAAATACAGTTACACAGTTGTAGGTTTAACGGTTTTACTTTATATTTACAGTTTAATACCATAATTTAACTGATATAATATTAATATACAAACTTATTGAAGCACTGAAATCTGTTTTGTACTTTTGTATTACACTGGTAACCACCAAAAGCAGGTGGTGATGAGAGAGTCACGTGGTGAAACAAAGCCCATCACAAGCAGCTTTTAAATAATAAGATACATAGAAGGTGCACGGTGTCATTCACACAAGCACTAAACACCATCACGGTGAGACTCATTAAACGGAAATATGCAATAAACATTAATTTAACAACATTTTATGTAACATACAAACCTAATAAACATAACAGATGAAAAAAAATTAAGAAGAAACATAGTTATTTTAAAGAAAAAACATCAAATTCAAACAAAATTTGAAATGCAATGCAGAGAATTCTGGGAACGTAAGTTTACGGTTTTTCCCTGTAAAGTTTACAGGAAATTACTGTTAACCAGTAAACAGTTTTTTTACCGTTAAAATCACAGTCATTTTTTACAGTGTATATATATATATATATATATATATGCCAACAAGTTCCTCTGCTCTCTCTCTCCAGGACGGATGAGACAGAGGTAGAGTAGGGTAGGGGGTTGGGGCTAAAAAGTGGGGTTAATTGGTTCCTTATGTCAAACTACACCAAGTTCTTCTCTAAATAACAGGGCTTTTTTGTTTCAAATAATGGCTTTTCCATCCTTTTTCATTTGCCGTGGTAGAAGGCAAAACAACAAACTCAGAAATTAAGCGATCAGTAGTTCACATTGTTTGTTGCTTCTTCTGTCAGGTTAATTTTGGTGTCACACATGCAGTGGAGTAAAACTGGATTTTACAATTTATGAAGAAAATGAGCGTTGCTGACCTATGAAGAATGCACTGCTACAATGCTAAGATGTTGCAGATTGATGCCAGGGTATTGCTGTGTGGTTGCTAGGTGTTCTGAGTGGTCGTTATGTGCATGCTTACTGGTCCAAGTTAAAAGAGCCCAACTTCAAGGACGTTTTGAAACATTTGATAGTCTGATAGTGGGTGAAATCTATGAGTCTAAATGCTTCGAAGAGTGATTAATGTATAATAACAATGCAATTAATAGAATAACTAATTAACAGTAATTCTTGCTCAAAAGCAACCGGTAACTTTATTTAAAACCAACAAAAGGAAAATATGTTTATTAGATGGCTGGATAGCACCTGTTTGCTCAGCTTGTGAATTGATTGGTTGATCAAAACCATGCAAATACTTGGGGTAATATGGACCAGACCTCAGATGTCTTTGAAGATCCTGTTTTATGAATTTTTTTTTCAACAAAACGTCTCTCTTCAGTTTTTCCCCTACAGAGAGAACAAAGAGATAGAATGGTAATGCTGAAGCACCCCGGTTTATGTGCGCTTATATGGAAGGCATTAACTCAGAAATTCCTTTGAATCTGTGAGTAAACTGACAAGATGGTGCGACTGGGAGTTTCAGTTGGCTTCAAAGGGATTCGCCAATCCTGCCATGACCCCCAGGATACACCCATGGTGAGGTATCACTAACATGCAGTGGAAATGTGATTACTGACCTCACTGACTCAATAACTAACATCTGTAGAGAAAGAGGTTCAGTCTGTCACTCAGCAGTTCCTCAACCTGGAAAAATGGTTATGCCAGTCATCTGTTAAGCCCCTTAGACACGGAAAATTGCAGGAACATTGCCGGGTCTCCTTCTGTGTGAAAGCAATCACGTCCTGGGATTGATTCCGGGATTTATCCCGGGTCAGGGACCTATTAACATTGCCGGGTTCAGTCCCGGAACAAGCGATGTGTGAACAAAAGCCAGAACCAATGCCGTAAAGGGTGTGTCGTAGTGATTAAGCACGTTATCGCACGACTCTTTTAACAGGTGTTTTGAAGGCAGATCAACATTTGCAACTAAATAAATATGTGCAAACTGTAATGAAGCAGAGATCAGTTTCTTCTACTTTAGCTCTCAACGGAGGCGGTCGCATTTCTTTCCTCTCCTTCCCTGCCTTGCCTGCTTCGTCTGTCTCTTGTCTCGTCTACTTTGAGAGACTCTCTCTGCACTGCTTTCCTAAACTGAAACATGGATTTGATAAATTGGTCTCTCAACGCAATTGACACCATCTTCTCAACGAGGAGCTTGGGTTCGGGGGAACCTGATTGCCCTGCCGGAACGTTCGCAGCTGGCTACACGATGGACGGGTGAGAGAGGTGGCGGGTCGTGTGTCTGGCGGCTCTTTCCATGGAGGACATTGAAGACATCTACCTATTCGGAACCATGATAACAGGTCTTCGGCTTTGCCCTGGGTTATCGGAAAATTCAGAAGACGGGAACAGCTGTCCAAAACCTCACAAGGCTGCCCGTCATGATTGAAGCAGTGAGCAGAGCGGTCAGCATTGAGACTGAGACTATTAACCGCAATATGGATAACTTCACGGTGAAGCTCACGGCTTTGGAAAGGAAATTGGAGGCTTTGGAGACCAAAAAAGACAATCATAGTGACCGTTAAATTGGAATGTGGCTACTAGACCAAAACAACTGGTATCTTATCTTCTTTCGGCTCCACTCCCAGCTTGGCCTTGCCTGGATAACAAATGTTCCCCTTGGAAAGCATGGCAACGAGACGCTCTGCGTTCCTCAACCGTTTCCCACAAGACACCTGCTGATTGTTGTTGACTCTGTCTAGGACCTGACCAAAGCTGTCTCCATGGCAACTTGCTGTGACGCTGTATAATCTGCGGACTGAGGAATCTAGAGTGAATCGCAACTCTCTAGGCCTACAAATACACAAACTCTTACACATATACAGATATGCACTCACCTCACCAGCTTTGTACCGCCAGTCTGTCAAGCGGGTCCGTGACCAGCGCTTTCTAGCTGCAGGGTTGGACGACTGCTGCCTGCGCTGGATTACCTCGACCCCCCCAATTTCCGTCCCCAGTTGCAAAGTCGTATGTTTATGGTGTATGTGCTTGTGTTGCTGAGGTGTTTTTTCATGTTCCCATACTGTACTCCAAAAAAGAAACATAGTATGGGTGTTGGTTTTTTTTCTTCTCACTTTCCTAATGTTATGCTGTATTTCTTCCTCAATTCCCTGTCTTCCTGTTTTGTCTACCCCATTGTATGTATGTTGTGTATGTATGGACAGGTTGATGGCTAATTTCGCTGGTACTTGTGACTAGTGACAATAAAGGGCTACTACTACTTAAGGTAGTTCCTCACTATCCGTTCTAAAGCTGACATCATTGGCCAGTTTAAGTGAAAGTTAACTTGCCTAGCCATTTCGACTCCTACATTACACGTCACGCCCTGATGTCACGTGTCTTTACGGGACCTTTACGGGTTGTGTGTGCACCCACGCACATATTCCGGGTAATCACTGGCAGTGTTAAAGTGCAAAATCTAGCAACCCGGGAACAATTGGCGGTACACATTACCCATGTATTTTCTGGAATTGCAGTGTGAAAGGGGCTTTAGAAAATGATAACTCAGGATTTTTTCAGTGTTCTCAGAAATTACATTCCCAAGCACTTCCCAGTTGAAAGACCATTTAAACTGGTCGTTGGCAAATTTTGTGATTTGGTTTTTGCTTCGCAGCATACAGTCCAACAGCTGCTATTCTGGTGTTCACACCAGGCTTTACTGGTGGTTAAACACTGGACAAGAAGCAAAACCGCATAGTGCCTAGGATAACCCACAGTTATTTAACACTGGACAGTTCAAGGCGGCAGTCCAAAACAGTCAATCTAATCACCAAACAAGCAAAAGTTAATTCAAGAATAATCAAAGCGATGTTGATGGATCTGGGGTTTGAATGTAAAGAGGGTGCTAGTGAGTCATTAGACCTCATAGATTTGCTTGGACCACAGGTGTGTTGACTGGAACAGAGCAGTTTTTCTAAAGGAATATAAGATTGAGAATTTGCAGCGAGGGAGAAAGATTCCACAATGCACACCTTGCAACAGGTTAAAATTGCTCATGCAAATTTGCAAAATTAACCAACAAAAAGTTGCTTGGTTTTAAAGCGACTTTGGAAGCATTATATTTTACAGGCCTGTTCGGCGTGTATAGTATGTACTTGTCATAGCAATTACAGTAACTAGTATTATCTAGGTAATAACCCTGAACCTACCCCTAAACCTAACTTTAATTAATGTAGTTACCTTGTACTAACCAGTATTTCTTTGGGAAAGTGCACTGTACGTACACATGAACAGCACATGTACACATGGTTCACAAAATCTGCAACTAATCTTGAAAAATGAAAGCTTTGGAGCAGTTTTCATTAACACTGGATCAATTGTAGGTGATAAAATTTAATTTAATTTGACAGTTTGAGGATATTTAGTTTATTTTTATTTTGTTTTTGTATTTCCTTTCTATGTTAGAGAACAGTTAATATCTTAAATTCAAATGGGCTTCATTCAACAGTACTTGTGCATCTATTGACTGTGGAAAATGTCCTCTGTCATTTAACTAGGAACCTACTAAGACACCATAGCTCATCGCCTCTATCTGTAGCTCATTTAATCTGTCTCTGACAGAAGTCTGGAAGGTTGCCAACCACTCCACCACATGACCTCCTGTTTCCTCTCGCAATCTCACCCTCATGTTCTGAACTCTTGTTCTAACTGTTCGGCCAGCCTGTTCTGGCAGAAACAAGAGACACCAGGTCTCCTTGTCAACTCCCCTGGCCCTGGAATACATATTTAGAAATGTCCCTACTTCCTTTGAAAAATATGGAGTAAGAAGTCAGTTGAGTGATGACATGCCTGGAAGAATGAGGAAAATGTGGCTGTGGTTTAAGTGTCATGCTGGCGCTGCCATGCTAATATGATAATACGCAATAAAAAAAATGTATTATTTTTTTTATTTTTATAAAATCTCAATAAAAAGCTTATTACACTGGGCAGTGCAGCTGACTGCAAGGACATCTGACGTTTTTTTGTTATGAATGCACTGAACTGACAATCTCACAATGTTTACTGCAGGAAGAAACATTGGTGCTATTGGCTCAAAGCTTGACAGTTTATAAAAAGAAAGAAAGCTTGTTAAACCCAGCTGTTGGTCAGATATTGCTCCTTTGTATGCTGTTGTGCAAACCTCAGAAGAAATGTAACCACAGTTTCATTTAAACAAATGATTGTGTGGCAGGGCCAATGAAATTCTTCCTGCCTGCATGTGGTTGGTTAGTCCACTTGTTGAGTTTCCTCCTATCAGTGGGCTGTAGCAGCATATATAAATAGGCTGGCTATGGTGTTAACGAGTCACCGCCCCTTCACGGGTCATCATTCGGTCGCCATCCAGGTATGTTGTGTGATGTTAGCTGGGTTGTCTATGGTATGATGTAGCTAACATTAGCCTATTTTCAGAGTGGCGTACGAGTTTCCTGCAGCTGGCAGTTTATTGAGGTTGTTCCTCCTCTGTCAAAGATTGGAGTGAGAAGTACGTCCAGTATGAATGTTTACACTTCAATATGGAAGTGCTTAGTTTCCGCTGGCACACGCTGTCCTCTCGATCGACTGGACGAGCCCTTAGTCTGCATGTATGCGTTTCTCTGCCTGACTGGTTTGGTTCCCAGGAATCTTACCCATAAGGTATGTGATTTAAGTCATTCTCGCCTGGGTCGCGTGGCAATCTTTTGTCAAGAGAAACAGATTTGAAGTAATTGCTCGTAGTTAATTCATCTGATTGTTAACTTGTAATTTTATAGATGCATCAAGTACGGATGGATGGCGTCTGCATGGCCGATTAGCTTTCTTGCGGTTGGACTGCGTGGAACTACTGTCCAAAGGCGCTGTTGCTTTGCTGTTAACAATTGGACGGACAGCGTTGTATTTTGTGTTTGTGTATTACGTGTGTGTGTGTATGCGTGTGTGTTTGTGGTTTATATCTTTTTCTTTTGTACTAGTTATTTTTTTGTATTTTGATTTCAAATCTGTAAGGTTTAAATTGAAAGTGTTAACCCCTCTATTCCATTCGTTGTCTCTGTAAAGTGACAATTCTGAGTGTGTTTCAACTGTGACAATTCTGAGTGTTTCAATGGTGACAATTCTGAGTGTGTTTCAACTGTGACAATTCTCTGTGTAACTTCATTCTGTCGTTACAGGAGCTGAGTGCGTAAAGCAGGGGCGGATTGCTGGTGGTGGTCTTTCTCACGAGTGCGGTGTCATGAGTGGCATGTGTGTGTGTGCGCGCACAGGTGTACGGGCAAGGGGACTTGCCGTGGAGGCCTTATGTGCCCTTTATCCCCTGCCCTGCCTCGGCTCCTTGTTCGCTGACTTCTCAGGTCGCTCGGTGTGTGTGTCTTGCTGAATAGTGACATTGTTGTTGATTGTGTCTTGTGAATCTTATACGAAGTATTTATTTTGAATAAAATTTATATATATGAGAATCCACGTCCTGGCGTGGGATGTAGCGGGGGCGAGGAAATCGACTAGCGACTACGCCACCCTGGAATCTTGCCAGGGACAATACAATGGAATTTCTGCTTTAAGACAACCCAGGTTCGTTCACAGAAAAGTGGCCGGAGACGTGGATACAAAAATATATATAAATTTTATTCAAAATAAATACTTTTTTATAAGATTCACAAGACACAATCAACAACAATGTCACTATTCAGCAAGACACACACACCGAGCGACCTGAGAAGTCAGCGAACAAGGAGCCGAGGCAGGGCAGGGGATAAAGGGCACATAAGGCCTCCACGGCAAGTCCCCTTGCCCGTACACCTGTGCGCGCACACACACGCCACTCATGACACCGCACTCGTGAGAAAGACCACCACCAGCAATCCACCCCTGCTTTACGCACTCAGCTCCTGTAACGACAGAATGAAGTTACACAGAATTGTCAGTTGAAACACTCAGAATTGTCAGTTGAAACACTCAGAATTGTCACTTTACAGAGACAATGAATGGAATAGAGGTGTTAACACTTTCAATTTAAACCTTACAGATTTGAAATCAAAATACCAAAAAATAACTAGTACAAAAGAAAAAGATATAAACCACAAACACACACGCATACACAAACACGTAATACACAAACACAAAATACAACGCTGTCCGTCCAATTGTTAATAGCAAAGCAACAGCACCTTCGGATAGTAGTTCCACGCAGTCCAACCGCAAGAAAGCTAATCGGCCATGCAGACGCCATCCATCCGTACTTGATGCATCTATAAAATTACAAGTTAACAATCAGATGAATTAACTACGAGCAATTACTTCAAATCTGTTTCTCTTGACAAAAGATTGCCACGCGACCCAGGCGAGAATGACTTAAATCACATACCTTATGGGTAAGATTCTTGGGAACCAAACCAGTCAGGCAGAGAAACGCATACATGCAGACTAAGGGCTCGTCCAGTCGATCGAGAGGACAGCGTGTGCCAGCGGAAACTAAGCACTTCCATATTGAAGTGTAAACATTCATACTGGACGTACTTCTCACTCCAAACTTTGACAGAGGAACAACCTCAAACTGCCAGCTGCAGGAAACTCGTACGCCACTCTGAAAATAGGCTAATGTTAGCTACATTATACCATAGACAACCCAGCTGACATCACACAACATACCTGGATGGCGACCGAATGATGACCCGTGAAGGGGCGGTGACTCGTTAACACCATAGCCAGCCTATTTATATATGCTGCTACAGCCCACTGATAGGAGGAAACTCAACAAGTGTACTAACCAACCACATGCAGGCAGGAAGAATTTCATTGGCCCTGCCACAATCGCAATTTAAAATTGAATCACCTTCATGTGAAGGGCTGTCATGGAATCATGTTGGACCACAATCTGCAGGAACAACAAGAAACGTTTTCTACTTTTATGTAAAGTGAAACAGCATTTATATATTTATGTAAGTGGTATTTTAACGACACGGGACTTCAAAAAACAATTACCAACACTGAAAACTGCTCGTCCCAACTTCGGGCCATGTTTAAACCTGGTTAAGATCTGTCTCAGTTGTTCCAGTTAGAAGTGTTCAGTCAAGAAACAGTGCTGTTCACATCTCCCACTAAAATGAATCACTGTGTCTTTCCTTCAACCACTTTCAGTTAAGAATGTTCAAGTGAGTCTCTTTTCATTTTATCACTTAATTAACTGCAGTCGTTTAAGTCTCTGGCTGATGGGATAGTAAACTGTCAATTAAATGTAGACTTTGGAATCTCGACGGATGTAGTAGGCCATCCAGGTTCTTTTCACCTATACTTCTATGTTTGTGTGTGTGTGTGTGTGTGTGTGTGTGTGTGAAAATGTGCTTTCCTCCCAGATTAATTTAGCTTTCTTTCATTAGGTTTAGTGTAATGATATGGCGCAGACTCTAAGATGACGACAGAGTGTATAACAACACATGGTATGTTGTATTGAAAGATAGAGGAACCAGGGCTGGTTCTAGACATTTTGAAGCCTTAGCCAAAATTCATGTTGGAGGCCCCCCGTGCACCCCCAATAAAAAGCACTTGTAACAAATGTGATCCTGGACCACAAAACCAATTTTTTAGAGAACTAAATAAATAATATGTCCATTGATGTATGGTTTATTTGGATCTGACTATATTTGGCCGAGATACAACTATTTGAAAATCAGGAATCTAAGGGTGCAAAAAAATTCTAAATATTGAGAAAATCGCCTTTAAAATTGTCCAAATGAATTCTTAGCAATGCATATTACTATACTTTTTTTATATAGATTTACGGTAGGCAATTTAAGAGATATCTTCATTGAACATGATCTTTACTTAATATGCTAATGAATTTTGGCATAAAAGAGGAATCAATAATTTTGACCCATACAAGGTTTTTTTTTTTTTTTGGCTATTGCTAAAAATATACCCCAGGTATTTAATACTGGTTTTGTGCTCCAGGGTCACAAATATGATTCCTAGCTTTTTTATTTATACAGCATTTAATTTTAAATTGTGTATATTTTTACCTATTGTAACAAGGAGTCAGAGGCGTTCGGATCCATGTGCAGAAACTTTATTAAGAGAATGGTCATACAGGCAGAAATCAGGAACAGCGTCAGGTATGTTAAGGATATCCAGAATCATAAACGGTAACAAGCAGAGATCAGGGCAGGCAGCAGAGAATCAAAGTCAGTTTGTTTAATTTTATGTGAAATTGTAAAATTAATGTGAAGCCTTGGTGATGACGTTGTTGACTGAACAATAACTGTGAGGGCTCAGAAATGACTTTGGATTGACTAGAGATAACTTCAGAGACTTAAAGATGTCTTTGGAGCAATGTGGAAATGAATTAGAAGTTTTGGAGATGACTTTGATGAATGACAAGTACTATGAAGGCTCAAAGATGATTTTGATGACTGAAAAGTACTATGAAGATTTGGCGATGACTTATGAGACTCTGAGATAATTTAGGATTGGCTTAGAGATGATTTAGGAGATTTAGAGATGACTTTGGATTGGATGGAGATGCCTTAGAATTGGCTTGGAGATGGTTTAGGAGATTTCAAGATGACTTAGGAGACTTGAAGATGACTTTGATGACTGGATATTGGCTATGAAGACTCAGAAATTACTTTGGATCAACTTGGAGATGATTTAGGATTGGCTTGGAGATTATTTAGGAGATTTAGAGATGATTTAGAAGACTCAGAGATTACTTTGAATTGGCTCAGAGATGATTTAGGATTGGCTTCAAGATGATTTAGGAGATGTGGAGATGACTTTGATGACCAGAAAATTACTATGAAGTTTCATAGATAATTTTGGATTAACTTAAAGATAACTTTGGAGACTTAAAGATGACTTTGATGATCTGACGATAACTATAAAATCTCAGAGATGACTTTGGATCGACTTGGAGTAAGGATAAGTGTTGAGGATGGTTTAAGGATGAGAAATGTTCCTGGATCAACATTACTGTCTAAAAATAAAGACCTAACCCAATCCCTACCCCTAAAGCTACCCCTGCCCATAATTTATTCCTATCAGAGGGAAGTGATAGGTGAATAACAATGGTGTAGCAAGGAGGGAAATGATGGATTAAAAGAGAAGAAGCGCTTCCTATTATTGTGTTATTGTTATCATTGGTTACTTCAAAAGAAACACATGCAGCCATCATCACTTTGCATCAAAATGGCCTCACATGCAAGGATATTGCTACAAAGAATATAGCATCTGAAAGAACCATTTACCGGATTATCAAGAACTTCAGGGAGAGAGGTTCAACTGCAGTGAAAAAGTCTTCAGGATGTCCCAGAGTGTCCTGTAAATGCTAGGAGCGTCTTCCTGAGGATTCAGCTATGGAATAGTGTCACCAGCAATGCAGAGCTTTCTCAGGAAAGGCAGCAGGTTGGTTTGAGAGCATCTGGACGCACAGTGAAGCTAAGATATTTGGACAACGGCCCGGTGTCAGTTCTCTCCAAGAACAACGTCAGACTTAAATTCTGCAAGAAGAACAAGGATTGGATAGCAGAAGACTGGTGCAAGCCTGGTTATCTGATATCTCTTATCTCATTTCTCTGATGAAGCTCCCTTCTGGCTGTTTGGGACATTGGAAAATTGATTGTTCGGAGAAGAATAGGTTAAAGGGTTAGTTCATCGAAAAATCAAAATTATGTCATTAATAACTCACCCTCATGTCGTTCGAAACCCGTGAGACCTCAGTTTATCTTCGGAACACAGTTTAAGATATTTTAGATTTAGTATGAGAGCTCTCAGTCCCTCCATTGAAGCTGTGTGTACGGTATACTGTCCATGTCCACAAAGGTAAGAAAAACATCATCAAAGTAGTCCATGTGACATCAGAGGTTCAGTTAGAATTTTTTGAAGCATCGAAAATACATTTTGGTCCAAAAATATCAAAAACTACGACTTTATTCAGCATTGTCTTCTCTTCCGTGTCTGTTATGAGAGAGTTATAAAAAAAGCAGTTTGTGATATCCGGTTCGCAAACGAATCATTCGATGTAACCGGCTCTTTTTGAACCAGTTCACCAAATCGAACTGAATCGTTTTAAACGGTTTGCGTCTCCAATACGCATTAATCCACAATGACTTAAGCTGTTAACTTTTTTAATGTGGCTGACACTCCCTCTGAGTTAAAACAAACCAATATCCCAGAGTAATTCATTTACTCAAACGGTACACTGACTGAACTGCTGCGAAGAGAGAACTGAAGATGAACACCGAGCCGAGCCAGATAATGAACAAAAGACTGACTTGTTCTCGAGTCAAGAACCGTTTCTGTCGGAGGCGTCCGATTCGAGAACCGAGGAGCTGATGATAACTGTGCATGTGTGATTCAGCGTGAAGCAGGCTGACACACAGAGCGTCTGAACTGAATTGATTCTTTTGGTGATTGATTCTGAACTGATTCTGTGCTAATTTTATATTTTTAGGGGAAGTCGTGGCCTAATGGTTAGAGTGTCAGACTCCCAATCGAAAGGTTGTGAGTTCGAGTCCCGGGCCGGCAGGAATTGTGGGTGGTGGGAGTGCATGTACAGTTCTCTCTCCACCTTCAATACCACGACTTAGGTGCCCTTGAGCAAGGCATCGAACCCCCAACTGCTCCCCGGGCGCCGCAGCATAAATGGCTGCCCACCGGGTGTGTGCTCACAGTATGTGTGTGTGTGTGTGTGTGTGTGTTCACTGCTCTGTGTGTGTGCACTTCGGATGGGTTAAATGCAGAGCACAAATTCTGAGTATGGGTCACCATACTTGGCTGAATGTCACTTCACCTTCATAAGTGCGGGTAAACCGAAGGCTTGAATCAAGGGAAATCATCGCCAATGAGGCCATTATGTCGAGCGCAAAAGAACCGGTGAACCATTTTCTTCACCCGGTTTATTGAATCGAACTTTCCGAAAGAAGTACTGGTGATCCGAAAACTGATGCATCCGTTTCTTGACTTGTGAACAAGTCAATGTTTTGTTCATTATCTGGCTCGGCTCTGTTATCACTAGAATATCACACAGATGACCTGGTCTCCACAGTCACCGGACCTGAACCCAATCGATATGGTTTAGGGGTGAGCTGGACCACAGACTGAAGGCAAAAGGGCCAACAAGTGCTAAGCATCTCTCGGGGAACTCCTTCAAGACTGTTGGAAGACCATTTCAGGTGACTACCTCTTGAAGCTCATCAAGAGAATGCCAAGAGTGTGCAAAGCAGTAATCAAAGCAAAAGGTGGCTACTTTGAAGAACCTAGAATATGACATATTTTCATTTTTTCACTATTTTGTTATGTATATAATTCCATATATAATTCCACATGTTAATTCATAGTTTTGATGCCTTAAGTGTGAATCTACAATTTTCATAGTTATTTTCATATATATACAGTCATGCCCAAAAATATGGACACCCTTGGTAAATGTGATCAAAGAAGGCTGTGAAAATTAATCTGCATTGTGCAATCTGCAATAATCTGCAATACTTTTGATCTTTTATTAAAAATATTCAAAAAATCTAACCTTTCAATGGATAATAAGAATTTAAAATGGGGGAAATATCATTATGAAATAAATGTTTTTCTCTAATACACATTGGCCACAATTAACGGCACCCTTTTATTTAGATAATTCTTTAATTCAGTTTTTTTGCCAGTTTAGTAGGTCTAAATTTTCTCCTATATTGCCTGATGAGTTTAAAGAACACCTGACAAGAGACCATTCCTTCATCCAGAATCACTTCAGACCCTTTAGATTCCCAGCTCCATGTTGTGCTGCTCTTCAGTTCAGTTCACTTCTCTCATTTTCTATAGGGTTCAGGTCAGAGGACTGGAATGGCAATAGCCAAAGGCTGGTTTTGTGCCCAGTGACCCATTTTTGTATTGTTTTTAAGGTTTGTGTTTGGATTATTGTACGGTTGGAAGATCCAAACATTGTCACGTTTATGAATTTTGTTTGGATTTTGTTTCCTTATTTGGTCATCTTCCTTTTCTTGTTTAAGTTAATTGATTGATCCCCACCTGTCTCCAGTTCCCTCATTACCATCTGTGTGTCTAAATACCCGGTCTGTTCAGTTCTCCCTTGTCTGTGATTGAATGTATCGTATTGTGTATGTAAATGTGTCTAAACTGTATGTAAGTGTTAATCTGAATGTATACTAAATGTGATTTGTATTGTTTCCTTACCTAATGTCATTAAACTCCTCATTTGTTCCTTATCCTTCTCGAGCACTTTAGACTTTCGTTTTAGCACTACCTCAGTTTGTAACAAACATGGCCCATTATAAGATTTCTAACAGAGTCAGTCACTTACTGGTTTTTTATCTGTTGGTATTTGATAGAATCCATGATGCCATGTGTCTAAACAAGATGTCCAGGATCTCCGGCAGAAATATAGGTCCACAACATAAAAAATACAGCAGTATATTTCATTGTACTTTGGGGTACTTTTTTTATCCCTGTTTTCACCAAACCCATCTTGAGTGTTTGCTGCTAAAAAAGCTCATTTTTAGTTTCATCTGACCATAGAAGCCAGTCCCATTTAAAGTTCCAGTCATGTCTGATAACTGAATATGCTTTAGTTTGGTTTTGGA